>NC_065547.1:18558021-18875521 GCF_022605725.1 Anthonomus grandis grandis | reverse complement strand
TTCTTTCATAATATTTTTTCATAACCGCGAGAAAGATTTTGTGGCATTTCACATGATAGCTGCCATCACATTCTGACACGGGTAAAGCGACGTCGTTATATTTTAAATTAAACTGTTTGCGAGCAGCTAACACATCCCGACACTTTTGTAACGTCTGTACAGTAAAAGGCACCACTTTATCGCCTGTACGATTGTCGCCACAAAAAACGCATGGGAATAAACGTTCCATTTTTAAATAACAGCAAAATAATCTATAAAAATAATCTAGTCTTCACTGGCCAACACTGTGGAAAGAACTAACCGTACACGTGACCCCTTATTTTAGATCGAGATACCCTTCCTCCGAAGAACCGTCCTCGAAAGACCGTCCCTATTGCAGGCAGATGGTCACTGATGAATCACCATTCAAAAATGCTAGAGAAAACGTAGAACTAGCGCGTGCGAGAGAGACAGCATATGAACGACGCTCGTGGATACGCTCTCTCTCGCGCGCTCGCATCCACGTAAGTCTGTCTCGCTCGCACTTACAGGAATGACATTTTTGACGTTTTTATATGATGCAATCGTCAAAACGGGCTGGCTCTAGATATTTAAAATATTTATAACATTGCTAATATAAAAAAGACTGCCGGTAGAAAGTATGTTGACTTGTACTTGAATCCACGCACTTTCAACATAAGCTGGCAGTACTTTACAATGGTGAAAATGGGCTGGTAATTTTGATTTCATTTTCTAAATACTCTAAATTGCTAACTATAAAACTCTGTATTGAACCAGTTCTCTCAAATCTTCTAACCCACTGCTTAATTAGATTTGAACTGGGAGCCTCATTAATGTCATGCAGTCTAAAATGTCGACGGAAAATTCGACGGACAACTACGTACGCATGATTATTCTCATAACACGCCCGAACGCAAAAAGCACGCTGCTCTCCCGTGTACTGCGGCATCGTTACTAAAGTCCCAAATATGAGCTATTTGCCACAGAACACAAATATAGAGAAATGCGTGTTGCCTAATAAACAGACAGAAATTCTGTTGACAGCTATATTGACGTTGTTGACAAAGACGGGGGGGACCATCTTGGGTGGCATATGGCGGGAAATTTAAGAATGATTTATTGGTTGATATTTAAATTTAAAGTAATTTGCAGAATTACAGAAGTTGATGCGTTAACTGATGAGTGATGAGAGATATTTTTAAATAGAATTTTATTTTAAAATTAACAATACGCTTATCAGTTTGTGTTTCAATGTGAATATTTTATTAAAAACAATTTTAATAAAATACCCACATTTTATTAAAATGTTACCATACCCATTTTTAATGAAAAAAAAAGTTTTATTTTATATTTAAGGTTGGAAAAAAATAAATATTGCTTATCAGACATCCCTCATCACTTTATTCAAGAATTAACACATCAACTAAAATACTGTTTGATTGAAATTTAATTCTCAAGATATTGTTTATTTAGGACATTTAAGATTTTTAGATATAGATACTTACCAAGAATTTCAAATTGGCACGATAGGTATGGGAGCAAATTTCAAATAAAAAAAAAAGCTAAATTGTCTTTTAATTATTTTATTTTAAGATGAATTAAAATAAATTTAACAAAGGTTTTTAAAATGCATAAAAATAGTTACAATAAATTATAAATTAAATACAGTTAACTGTAAGTACTGTATTAATAAGACCTTTTATGTAAAAAATGGAATTGTTGCAGGTATAAAGTATATTTTAACTGAATATCCTAATAATTTTTGGATTTTCAGAAAAAAAAATACCTGCTTTTTTTTGTTTCCTTAAGTGTTTAAAACATTATAAGAAACATGTATAATATAACAAACATACCTAAATAAAAAATTAAACATATATATATATATATATTTTAACCATCTATACAATTGTAACGAAATAATATATATCCACATATTATAGAAAACAAAATATAAACTCTTATAACAACAGAAACTGTACCTATTTCTTGAAATAAATCTGGCTTCTTATTATGAATAAATTAATTAATAATGACTAGATATAACACAAATTCATATGTACAGGGTGGCCAAATAAGAATGCAAGGTACTGTATCTGGGAAACTATTTATCGTAGAAGCTTGCGATAAAAAAATGTATTACTAAAATGACCTGGAAAATATTTTTAAGTTTCTAAAATGGCCGCTAGGGGGCGCAACTGCAATCTTGATTCTAGAAAACTGATGTTTCTGTAAATTTTGCTGAATTAACCTAACAAAAAAATAAAGTTGAGACTAATCCGAACCTTTTTTATTTGAATAGTTTTGCTGTATCTCTAAAAATAAAGTGGTGGGGGGTGTTCAAAAGTTGGCTTAAAACACACCCTGTATACTAAAAACGCCTTAGCCGATTTTATCAAACTTGGGCTAGTTGAAAAGAGCTATTATTAAGCTACGAATATTATTATATTTCATGTTTTTTTAGTTTTACGTCTCGCCGCTAGAGGGCTTTTTTCGGCTTTCTGACACAAATGACTAATTTTCTCAAAAAATTTAAATGCAATGGTATAAATTTTTTTATACAAAAAAATAGTTTAATGACGCCTAAATATGCTTGCGAAAACCGCATCTTAATATCTTCTTCCTAACCTAAAATTTTATATGGAAATCCCTTAATATTTATAAAAACTACAAAATAATTTATTTCGAATTTGTTTTATAATGTAAGTTGTGGCCCTATAAAGCACCGATTTTAAAAAGAAAGGGTTTTAATACCCCCGTAAATGCTCGAAATGCTGACCATCACGCTCTATGCATTGCTGAAGCCTCTCTCATGGGTAGATAGAACTAGAAGATAGTAGTAGAAGATATGTATTGCATTACGAATGCGGTTTTTCATATCTTCTCTAGTAGTAGGCTGAGTCTGAAATACAATGTCCTTTAACCGCCCCCATAAATAGAAATCAAGACGGTTAAGTCTGGGGATCGCGGAGGCCATGGAAACGGGCTTCTTCTTCCAATCCACCGCTGTTGAAAAATGTTATTAATATGCTCTCGCACATTCCTAGCAAAATGTGCTGGACAACCATCCAACTGCAAAAACAAATTTTGCCGGACTTCCAGTGGCACATCTTCCAGCAACAACGGTAATTGATTTACCAAAAAGTCGAAAAAAACATTGCCATTTAGAGATTGCTCAAAAAAATATGGTCCAATAATATTGCCTGCAAGTATACCACACCACACATTTAAACTCCAGCGCCCTTGGTGCTGAACTTCACGCAACCAATGCGGATTTTCTGCAGACCAATAATGCATGTTATGCAGGTTGACTCTACCGTCACTATTAAATGTGGCTTCATCGGTCCAAAGAATTTTAAATAAAAAATCTCTGTCCTCGCGTATCATGCCTAATATCCAATGGCAATAGTCCAACCTACGGTCAAAGTCTGCTTCTTCCAATGCCTGATGTAAATTAACATGGTATGGGTGCATTCTATGAATATATTAAAAAAAAGCTGAACTTAAATAAATCCATATATGGCGATGGCTATTAGAATTTACCTATCTACTAGATTATTAGAATTACCCTGTACTTTAACCTAAGTTTTTTCAAAAGTCTCTTTTGGCCGCAATGTCCTCCTGTTAATGGATCATCGTGATATTGCTGAATTAATTTCTGTTTTTCTTCATTGCTAGTAATTTTTTCTGGTTCCCTGTATAAATATATAGTTGCACTTTCTAGGAAATCTTGTCCAATTAATTTAAAATCATTTATCGTATACGTTTTAAATATTTCGTCATTTATCAACTTCACTTTTTCGATTTTATTTTCACTAGCTAATTTCTGAAGCTGAGACAATATTTTCCCTAAGGAAAAATTGCCATTAGTGAAAAATATTTTAGTTTGAATGTTCTCATCATTTATGTGTTTCCCAAAATGCTGGTAGAATCTTGACACAATTTCTGGTGTCAGTTTTGCCGTCTGCCCAATATCTGTTTCCATCCCGAGATTGATTTTCTGAATGAACTCTAAACTCACAGTCCCTCTTTTTGCGATAGAAATGACAGTGCCCACTAAAAGATCGAGACCGGACAGTGTGTGCTGTGCTCCTAGTTTGTATGCGATGAATCTAATCACTCGCAGGACAGATCTGACATCTGCTATTTGGTGAGTTGGGTCTTCAAGATTTGCCCAGTCTTCAGCAGTGGGCACCCCAGAGACCATGCACTGCTCTACACTGAAGGGCTCCTCAAAGCCTTTATTTTTAGCCAAAGATTTTATTTTTAAAGATTATTTTAAGTATAATTGACTTATAACCATATTTAGTATTAATTAATTTCAAACAAATTTCGTTCAAAATATCACGTTTTATTTCATTGGTAAAATTAAACCCTGGTTCTTTATCATAGAATACTTTTGAAATAATTTGAAATGCCACACGCTTGGAAATTTTATTCCGCATTTTTGGTGATTTGTAAATCAGGGTAACTTGGCGGCTAAATTAATTTCTTGTACACCAATTAATTTCACATAAATAAATACATTAAGTATCTACTACTAGTAATAAAGCTACATTTTTTATTAATTTCTTCTATGTTTTTAGCGCTATTAATGTTGTGTCCATCGAACATTTAAATGCCATTTTCCCACTATATTTTCTACATTTCTTAAAAATATCCTTTTCATTTTCTGGTTAAAAGGATAGCAAAAAATTTGCCAAATATCTATAATAAAAAAAAGATACTTTAAAATTTTAAATTACACATAATTTTCGGCTCATATGACCCAACCCACGGTATTCCCATCCCGTGGGGTCCTAATTTTATTGTTTACATATTTTATTGTTTTATTGTTTGATATTTATGAAAAAATTATGCATTTTGTAAAATGTTTAACATGTATTTCAAAAAAATGTATATAATATATGTATATAAATAATATGAATCAAAAATTCATGTAACTAATTTCAATTTTATTAAAAAGGTAGCTGGAAAATGATGGATGCATTTCTGCAGAAAAATGTTTGTCATTTAATGGATAGGTGTGTACTTCAAAATACTAAATAAACCACATTTTCTTATATAACAGTAAAATGATTCTAGTTATTTTACAGTGGAAACATAGAAAATGCACTTTATGAAAAAATTATGTAATGATAAAGAATACAAATTTCTTACTAAACTAGTTATAGCTAAAAGAAAGTTAGAGCCACAAACTAATAAATAATTTGCACTTACTTGAGGTTTTGCACATATCACTACCATCACCAGGTATAAAGTTTGCAGCAGAAACGCGCTGATTCTGCATCCAGAAATGCACACAGTCCTCACCAAATAGCAGTATTCTTGATTTATGTATAATTTTAGCACTGTCAATTTTTCCGATGTCTTAAAAGAAGGACTAACATAAACAACGTTTTATGAACAACTATTTTCTGCTGGTCAACATTGTCATCTGGTTGTATTGTATCATTGTTATCCGGGGAAAATATGCATCCCTACCTGTCTCATAGACGAGACACGGAGCCGTCTGGGCAAACGGTGGTTAAAAAGATTGTATAAAGACAGTTTAGGTTACTATACAAATTTCATTTATTGCATTTTTTAACATTTGTATTTTTTGTAGATCACAGGTCTGCCGCCCATAGTATAGCCATACATCTAAAAGAGTCATTCATATTCAGGAAGTACTGATAAGTTCAGGCTTGGACAAAATGGTGACAGGGACGGACCCGTTTCTAAGTTTTCTAGGTCCGTACCAGAACTCACCACGTCGGCCACGGAGGGATCGAATTTCACATTTTACAATAAGTCGTAGGTTGTAAAATGTGGGTTTAGGGATTACCATTTATAATCAATTTCTTAGATCTGTGGTTCTACTATACCTACATGTTTATATCTAGATAAATTTGCATAAAAAATAGCTCGGTTCATAATAAATAAACTAGCCTGCTCATGGATGTGCAGAAGATGGTGATTAAAAATTCGTTATGTTAAAGAAAGTCTATGAATTAATATAATTATACAACTCGATTTCTGCCTACTAGAAAAAAATTATTTATAAATTCATAAGGGTGAACCTTGATTCATAATTACCCCTCTCGATCTATTCCTGATAATTTAGTAGATGCATTATTAATTAAAATGCATTTATGCATTAAGATACCCGCCAAACGGGTGCGAAGTGGTTGGGGTTAAAATGCCGCCAATCCTTAAAAGATAAAAATACATTGTATTTTACCTCAGGCAGTAGGTTTGTACATAAAATTTTGGCTGCCAAAAAATTGCTGCTAACTTCACGCAAAATCAAATTGGCTGCTGAAACTTTTGGCTGCTAACTTCACACCGGTATTCCATCTTCGCTAAGTTAGCACATGTCACATTCCTAAGTCATCCTATTTTTTTCATTTAATTAATTTCTTATTTGCAGGCTTTTCGGTTAAATTCAAAAGAACATCAATGCATCCAACTTTCTAGAAAGCAATTTTATAAAATTTAACTTACTTACTCACACAAAAATGCCATAAAACTGACAGCCATGCCGAACCTCATGTGTGGTCCCCATTTTTAGGCCTTCCTGTACCTTATTACTTCCTGTTCCTATACCTTCCTATATACCGATTGCCTTTCACTACCTGCTAGACATTCTGGAGGCCTCCTAACTGGTTGATCTGCTGCTGCCGTTTTGGCCCAAACGTATAGCTGCCAACAACGGAGCCCCATTCAGACCCATGCTGCCAGTCGGAGAGACTCAGAATTTCAGGTACCTCCTTTTTGGCTTGGTTTCTTCAGGTACTGATTTATCGGTTCGCCGTAATTTATAGTTTTTTTTTTAATTAATATGTAGAAATGGTCACAGACTTTAAATTCAATTTAGCGAAATTCTTTATATAACCACCATCATTGATTTGATTTGAAATTGGGAACTGAATATATACGTATATGCAAGGTCATAAGTATTAAGTGCTAAACTTTACTTTATTTTCTTTCATAATCTTAAATTTCATAATTATAAATTAAGTATTAGAGTATTACTGTTTTTTTTTAAATTGAGGTTATAGATTAAATTAGTTGTCGATTAGTATTATGACATTGATGTATCTTTCAATACTAAAGCTGGGGTTACCGATAAAAGCTGCGTTTTCTTTGCGTGCCCTAATAAAGGCTAATAATAATAACCCTGGAACCCACATTTAGGCGTTGTGCGAGAAACAGTGCAATAATTGACAGGCGCAGATGAATATTCTTTTCTCAGCATGTTATGTAAATAGCCGCAGACGGTTATAATCAAATTTACAGTTTCCGGCCTTATGTTTATAGGTGTAAAAAAGACTCTAAAAGTAGTACACAATATACCAAATGCATTTTCTGAGACTTTTCTCGCTCTGCTCAAATGATGGTTAAACCTTCGCTTCTTCGAGTCACCTAATACTTGGTTTTTGCAGTATGGTTTCATCATATGTTCGCTCAGAGAAAAGGCTTCATCACAAAGTACTACGTAAGTTAGAATTATATCTGATTTTGGAAGAATTGCAGGTGGAGGAAATATAGCTTCACTTTCTACCAAATGCCGCATACGTGACTTTTAAAAAATTCCGGAATCGCCTTTCTTGCCATAGGAACCAACGTCAATAAGTAAAAACTATAGGCTTCCTGAATTGCCTGGTGCCATTATTCTGACGTGTTTCCCATCAATTGCTGAAACACAATTGGGAAAGTCCCAGCGATTTAAAAATTGGTCAGCTTTCTCTTTCCAGTCAATTTGATGGTGTTGAGGCAGGAATCTTTTCACTAACTTCTCTTTCAATGCTTTCAAAACTTGTGGAATGATCTTACACAGGGCAGAAGGAGATATGCGAAAACTAAATGACAAAGATCTATGTGATTCACCCGTGGCAAGAAATCTGAAACAAAGATCTATTTTTTATTGTTGCACCACAAAAATCTTATCCAGACAAGTTATTATAGGTACAGAGTGTAGGTACAGGTTCATTTACTATATTTTACCACCCTTGTTAACTTTTTTGACCAACCTGTAAAAAAAATACCAAAGATAAAAGATGTGTGGTTTGGTATGCCAAACCAAGCTCAAAAACATTCCGAAATTATCAATCACAGCTTCCCATCCATTCCTCCCACCATACATCAAACTTGACTTCCTTCCCAAATGATCAATCACCGCTTTCCGTTCTTTCGCCCCACCACACATCAAATTTGACTTCTCCAGATTGCCAGTCAGAACTTTCCAACCATTCCTCTCACTACACATTGACTTCTCCAAATTATAAATCAGAGCTTTCCAACCACTCCTCTCATTACACATCAAACGCGACTTCTCCTAATTTCCAATCACAACATCTCACCCCTTCCTCCCAGAACACATCAACCCACCGTTCGTCAGCCGTACGTTCTGAAATTTTGGCTACCTCTGACATGCTGACGGTTAACTTATTAACTTAACTGACATATAACTTATTAGCCCAAGAGTAAATAAATAATATTATACTGTAAAATTTTAACTATGTTTAATTTTAATGAAAAAAAATGGATTAAATAAATTATAAAATATTTTATTTCATTTTTCTTACCTCAAAGTAACAGCCAACTTTTCAGCAGGACTTATTGGTGCAATGACTCGATTACAGGGAGAAATATACAGATCATCTTTTATGTCGTTTAAAATTATATTAAATTGCTCACGCGTAAGTCTAAAATACCTTTTAAACTTTTCTTCTTCGTCAAGCAAATGCTTGTTGATTAACCCTTAACCACCGTAGTGCTATACCTAGAACGTCTTTACCGTAGTGCGGTCTCAATGACCGCGTCGATTTAAACAATCATAAATATAAAATATGAAATGAGAACAGAATAAGTACAGGCTAATGAGAATTAGTGTACCCTAAATTAAAACTCAGACTAATAATTTGGTAAAAATATCTTATTTTTACATTTAGAACTCACAAAAAGCTAAATAAATCCCATATTTGACGCAACTGAAACATATATTTCAAAAATAAACATTTTTACCAACAAACACTTCATTTTACAAAAATGCAGTTGAATTTTAAAAGAAGGATAACAACAACATTAAAAAACAAAAAAAAATCCTTATCCATAAGAAATAGCAACTTGCAAGGTACAAATTAGTCAAAGTTTAAATTTACATATTTTGCAAATTTTTGAGGCACATTCCAAACAAGTGGGCTTGTGACACAACTTACATAAATAAAATGTTTTTCTCTTAATTTTTTGTGGACATGTTTTTCGTTTTTCGAGTCTGTCTAAGTCAGTTTCGTCCTCACGATCATTTTCTGGTAGACGTAAAATTCGCTTGATTGTGCCTCGAAGATCGCACTTTAACTTGGTGTTTTCAACGCTGCGAAGATGAGGTCTCACTAATTCATCTGCAAGTATTTTCAAAAAATCTGCTTTTTCTTGTCTTACATTATTTTTGAATGATTGATGAATAACATGTGCATTGTCGCAACTAATGTCAAGCAGCCGAAAAAAAAACGCCATGGGCCATCTTTGAGTGCGACGACCAGTTGAATGCTTAGCGCATTTTTCATCAAGTGAGTCGACGCCTGATTTTGTTGAATTGTAAAAAACTATCATCTCAGGCTTACCAGTAGACTCGTCAAGTTGTTGCGAATGGTGCATGGAAGATATCAGAAGCACCGCCTTGTTTTTTTTGGGACATTTGAAACGAACGTAACGTTTTTTGTAAAACCATATAACGCTGAACCAACTTCTCTATTTTAGTGTGGTAAAAAAGATGGAGGGATCTCTCTCTTGTTTTTTTTTTAAGTTCCGACGTATTAAGTCCCTTTTGCCGTAGATATTCTACCAACTCCAGAGATGAGTACCAGTTGTCCGCAGTGATGTTGCGATTTGTGTTTTGTATAAGCCGTGTAAGCCTTATGACAGATAGTGATGGTACAGAAAACTTTTGTTCTTCTTGTGAGACCTATAGCATCAGAATTCTTGCCACAGTATAGGTAGCCATTGTAAAAGTAGTGATTTCTAGCATCTGCTAAGCACATCATTTTCAAACCATACTTGCACGGCTTGTTGGGCATGTAAATTTTGTATTTGCAACTTCCTCTAAATGATATTAGCATTTCGTCAATGGTCATATTGGCACCAGGAGAGTAAAATCGTTGACAGTTCGGTAAAACAACTTTATTCGTACTTTAATCCGTGAGGACCAGTAGACATTTTCTTGAAAAATTTCTCTGGAAAAAATGTTTTGTTAGTATTACAGAAAAAAAATCTCCACAATGATCCAAAAGGTGCCAAAAACACGCAGTGGGGAAGAACCTGCCGTATCCTTATAAGGCTCTGAGTCCAAACCTTAGCCTCGGCACGGTGCTCTACCCAACTTTTTCTTTTCTTAGTACTTCGAAAAAATTAACATCTATAGTAAATATAGAGAGAAAAGGAAGGGGGTTATTATATATTATAGTCAGAAATAAATTTCATTGAAATATTACTTACTTATTTCTGGGTATCACGCTTCAGAGAACCATGATGTGTTACAATACGCTCCGCTCTCAAGTAACTTGCATAAATGTAACCAACATTCAATGATACCTTCTTATTTTAATATAATATGCCAGTGACATCTAGGGTAAATATGCTGAAACAGACTCATTAATTAATGCAGTATCGTACTGGTGAACGTTATGGAGTATTCGCCATAATATGCGGATAATCGCTGTTTTCAAAGTAATTCTATTTACACTTCCAAATTATGCTCCACATTCAAAAGTTTTTTTTTATCTTAAAGGCCATTCAAAATTAAGTAAAAAAGTTATAAAAGTGATTTTTTTACGATTTATACGAGTGCCACAATATAAAGGGAAAAAAGGGTCCCATAAGATCTATGTATCGGGTAATCTATGTATTGGGATAAGACAACCGGGTTTTTATATCGATTTTTTGTATTTTCCATTTTTATTTTGAAAAGCAATTGTAATAAAATATGAAAAGAATAAGTAATAAAAGAAACCATTGAATCGAAGGTATAGAAGCCGAGATATTAGTCAAAATGTGAAAAAAAAAACAAAAAAAAATTCGTTTTTTCCCATGGTACCATTTTTTTTCCTAAAATGATTATTGAAACATTTTAAAGTAATTCCTAAACTAACAATTTCCAACCAAAGTGAAAAACCCCAAGAGAAAAAAAAATTTTTTTTTGGTCGAAAATCGAAAGGGGTATACTCGGGGCAAAATGTCAAAAAATGGTTTTTATTTTTTTATAAACTATAACTCTGACAACTTTTTCTTTTAACCCTTAACTACTGTAGTGTCGATTTAATAGCGTTACGCATGTAGTGCGGTCATGGTGACCGCAAATATAATTACCGCCAAAAAATATATTTTTGTGTTTTTCATATTGTTTTATTATTTATAATAAATATTAAAAGGTTTTTAATGAAAATCGAAGGTAAACAAACAAAACCAGTAAATATATATATTTTTTTAAATGTTTTTATTTCATAAGGCTTTTTTTTCAAAATTTTACAGTTTTTTTTTAAAATAAACATTAAACAAAAAGTAATAATTCTAAAATAATATGGCTTATTTTTTCTTAAAGATAAAGGTATGGAGTTACAAAAAAAAACTTAACATTACATAAACAACATTATCTAAAAAAAATTGCACATGTTAAAAAAGATACAAATTATGCCTGCAGTTTATGCAAAGCTTTGTCGAACACTCAACACAAATGGGTTTTGTACACATGTAGCACAAATGAAAAGTTTTTCTTTTTAGTTTTGAAGGACAAGTGTAACACGTTTTCCTTTTTTCCAATTTTTCCATTTCCACCTGTTCCAGACGTTCTTCAGGAATATTTAGAATTCTTTTTATTGTAGACCGTAGATCTCGAGCAATTCTTGGATTATTGGCTCTTCTTTCTAAATGCGGCCTGACTAGCTCATCAGCAAGAATTTTAATAAAGTCGGTTTTTTCCATTACTTTATTGTTCTTATAACTCTGATGAAGAATATAGGCATTTACTCCGCTTATGTCCAAGATTCGGAAAAATATAACCATAGGCCATCTTCTTGTACGGCGACTTGTAGAGTGTTTGGCACATTTTTCATCTATGGCATCTACCCCGCCCTTCGTAGAGTTATAGTAGGTTACAATTTCTGGCTTTTCCGTGCCATCGTCAAATGATGTCGAATGGTGCATGGATGATACGAGAATCACTGCTCTATTTTTTTGTGGAACATATGAAACTAAGGTTACGTCTTTAGTAAAACCAAATAAAGTTCCATCCTTACCAACTTTTCTGTCTTTTTTAGGTAAAAAATCTGGGGGAATCTCTTTTTTATTTTTTTTTAACAGTTCCGACATACGTAAGTTTCCGATTCTTTAATTGCTCGACAAGTTCTAAAGAAGTAAACCAGTTATCGGCGGTAATATTTCGATTTGATCCAGCTATTGGTTGTACTAATCTCAATACAGACTGCGTTGGTTTATTAAATTTTTTTAAATGTTCTTCCAAACCAAATCCATCAGAGTCTTTTCCAGTATATATATACCCATTAAAAAAATAGTGTGTACGTGCATCTGTCATACATACGATCTTGATTCCATATTTGCATGGCTTATTGGGCATATACATTTTAAACCTGCACCTTCCTCGAAAAGAGACCAACATCTCATCAATGCAGCAGTTTACTCCCAAAGAATATAGAGTCTGACAATTTTTGATAAACTGATCAAAAAGTTCAGATATTGCAGCAAGTGGATTTTCTTGTTTCCTGATATTTCGGTCTAAAGAATTGTCAAAGCGTAAGCACGCTAATAGAAATGCAAACCTCTGCTTGCTCATCACACATCGAAATATTTCTCGTCCAGTGCCATCGGTTGCAAATATTCTGGATATATTTTCATGATTTGACACAAAAATTGCGCTGTAAATTTCAGGCCGATAAAAGCTTTTAACTCAACAATGTCCAAATCTTGATGAATTTTTTAGATTGGCCCTTTGTTTCTTTATTTTCTCATTAGTCCAATGCAAAATAGTTTTTAACATATCATCCGTGATCAGCAAGTTCCAAACTGCAAAAGGAGTGAAAAAGAGGAACAGACTAGCGGATCCTCGTAGAGTTGGTAAACGAAGCACAATATTGTGCTTTGGAGTTCGGCTTCGCGATGTAAAGCTCTCAGATGACCACTTGAATCGGTTTTTGCCATAGAAATTTCTTGATTTTTTGGAAGCTTGGTTTACCGGTTCCTCATAATCCTCAGAATCTTCCTGCTCGTCGGTATTGGCAAACTCCTCTTCTTCCCCTTCCTGTTCTGTATCAGTGTCATGTTCACTTGGTTCATAAATACTTTCACTGGCACTATCTTCATCACTCTCAATTGCAGTCAACATTTCATTTTCGATTTCATCTAACCACCTTAAACCTGTAGACTCAAAATCAGTATCGCAAAACCGAATTTTTTTTGACGGACCTGGCGCATCATTAGCCATAATAAATTTGAATACTCGTTACAAGCAAAGAATAAAATATTTCACCGTTACTGTACTGCGGTCACTATGACCGCAAAAAAAATTTAACTCGGCGTAACTAAAAAAATAGAGACATAAAACACGACGTACTCGCACTGCTTTCTTGAATTGTACTAATTTAAAGGTACAAGGACGCCCAAGGCATTATAACTTGAGAGGGGGCAAATTTTAGAGATCTTGATAAGCGCTGCGGTCATGGTGACCGCACCACAGTAGTTAAGGGTTAAATAAAAGTTCTTGGGAATATTACGAGGTATCCGTATGTCAAAACGAATCGGTTATAGCTATCATAGAATCGAAGAAAATTAAAAAAAACATAAATATCGAATTATCAAGAGCCCTATGGAAAAATTTCAATTTTTTATTTTTCTATCCTGTACTACTTCAGAACACCTTTAAAAAAGTCTATTACTGATTTTACTCTAAGATGAACGTAAAACCTATTTCTTTGCATTTTTCGATTTTGAAGCAAAATCAGGCACCAAAATGAGCATTTTTTCAAAATATGCTCCGAATTCAAAATTTATTTTTTCTGGTTAAAGACCATTCAAAAACTAGTAAAAAAGCTTTATGACAAAATATTCCACGATTTCTACGGGTGCCACAATATAAAGGGAATTCATGTTTGGAGATAAGACCACCGAGTTTTTTCGTGAATTTTTCAGTTTTATTTTTGAAAGCCAATAGTAATAAAATATGAAAAGAGTTGACAGGAGGAGAATAAGAAATAAAAGAAATCCAGCGAATTAAATCGCAGCTATAGAATCTTATATAGTAGTAAAAATATGAAAAAAATAAAAGAATACTCATTTTTTCACATGGTACCATTTTTTTTCAAAAAGATTATTGACAAATTTTAATATAAGCCCTAAACTGGCAAATTCTAATAAAAAAACCCAAGAAGAATTTAGAAAAAATGGTTTTTATTTTTTTTAAATAAACTATAAGACTGACAACTTTCTGTCTTTTAAAAAAGTTGTGAGTAATATTACTAGGTATCCGCACGTTAAAACGACTCGATTCTAGTTATCATACAATCATGGAAAATGGAGAAAAAAGAAGTTATAGAATCATTATTAAAACTTACTAAAACGTTAATGCAACTAATACAATATTGAAATTATTCGTATTTCTTGCAGACGTCGTTTAGAAGCTTTAGTTGGGCCTGGTTGACACCGGAGGGCCTCTGGTTTAAGATGCATGGTTGTTCTCCAATTTGAAGGGCCTGTAATAAGAATATTTCTGTGTTAATTTGTATAATTTCCTCTAAAATCATGTATATTGCACAAAATATACAAAATGTAACGAGAGTGTAAATTTTCTCTCTTTACATTTGTGATATTACTAAGAAAAAGTTTCAAAAAACTTAATTTTATTTTAAATAATATTTTGACATTTTTATATGTAACACGAAAACCTTTTTGTAATGAAAACTAAAGCAAAAATTAAAAGTATTAGTTTAGCAGAGCGCTTTCGCCATCCAGTGATCATCAGTGCTAACTGAAAGTAGGGACGAACTAACGAAAATTTTAAAAAGTTATTTGAGAAGACCATAAAACTTTCCGGAGAAAAAGAGTTTTATGGAATAATGACTTCACAACATGCTTAAAGATGTACAATGATTAAAAAGAACTTAATTAAATGGGTAACAAAAAGAATTATACTATAGAATACCCATAACTTGATAAAATGACGAACAAAAGAATGGTACCAACCGGAACGAAGAAAACTAACATAACATGAATTTAAAAAAACGTTAAACGCTCTATAATCGAGAAACTATTAAGTGAAAAGTTTAAATATATATTATGTTAAATAAATCTGTGAACAGAAAATGCCCCTGCGGTTCTCATAGTGCACCAGTTGACCAAGCTGCGAAACGAAAATGTAACTTAGGTTTTCAATAAAAAATAATATTAAGACAATTTATTAAAATTATTACAACAAACTTACCAAATATTGTGCAACAAAAAGAGAATATCTGCTTTGCTGACATCTTTGTACATCTATTCCTTAAGAACGGGTGTAATTTTTATGTCTTACTTGCATTTTAATGACCTGAAATAATATAAACAAATAAATAGAAGAAAGAATTTGGGATCATAAAATCCTTTACGTTACTTTATAACGGTAGTAAGATTCATTAGAAGAAATGTCAAGTAAATATAATTATTTACCAATAATTAAATTTTGAGCAATCCGAAACTCCAGGAAGATGTAATTTTTCCCTCAATCTGTACTCTTCTGGTCAAAGTTTGGTGTATGGACACGTTTTTCCTTCAAATTGAAATCTGGTTACAATCACCTGGTTGGCCGCGATTAAAATGGTGCCTGTAAGAAAATTTGATTAAAGAAAAACATATTGCCATCTGATGAGCAACATATTGTTTCGTCCTCATTATGGACTCATCAGTATTGCATATCCAAAAAATAATTTATTTTTCGGAAGCAATAGACAATTGTTGCTGCGGGGTCACCGAGCCAACATTTGCCAAAACATATTTTTATGTGTGAAAATAAAAATATGTTTTATGGTCCAATTATATTCTCTTTTTATAGATACATATTAGAAAATATTATTATTATTACAAGTATTTATTTACCAAAAAGAGAATCATTAAATATCCTCATTAATATACATATCAATATGTTGTTCCTTTTCTAAAACCTGCCATAATATTACAAAGCTGGTCATGCTGGAAAAAGTGCTTCTAAATAAATATGCACATAATTGATTTAATCGTTCGACACAATAAAATCGGCATGATTCAGTAAATTTCGTACTGTTTGCGCTTTTAGTACTTAAGCTTTTTTTAGCTAGTTTGGTACTTATGTATCAGCGTTTATGTAGTACTCTAATTCTCTAAATGCCAATTATTGTAATAGGTTTGTTATTTGTTGACCATTATATGTATAATATTATTGTGGTTTTTTTGGTAGTTACTTAAAAGGATTAAAGCATGTAACAGTAAAACATATGTTACAATTTTTTTATCAGGTATTTTTCTTTTCTTTTCCTTGCACCTTAGTTATTAAAATTTATATCTTTGTTAATATAACATTAAATATATTGCAAAGATGTAATTATTGATATTCAATAAACATTTTTATAAAGCCAAGTGAAAAACTTTTAGTTCCGAATATAAAACTAGTAATGCTAAACAAAAATCTTTAATAAGGTTAACCAACCCAACGAAAAAATATTAGTAATATTTTTTCGTAATATTTTTTCGTAAATTTGTACCTGATTGGATTAATATTTTAGCACAATATTACTTGGGCATTTCTTAGCTGCTTGTAATGTTTTTGGGCTTTTTGGTACTTTAGCATTTTTAGCTCTTTTAGTACTTTTATTTAAGCCTTTTTATTTACTTATGTCGCTATTAATGTCAAGTGGCGCTGTAGCTAAGCTATAAGACAATCATAGTGTATTATAGAAACAAATTATAATGATTTTAAAAATATTTGTTGGTCACAATATTAATTATCAATAATATTATCATTAATAACCTGTTATTTTTGTTGTTGGAAAATAAGTAAAACATTCTTAACAAATAGAAACATTTGGACATATTAATGCAATTTCAATCATATTACAAATACCAAAATGGTTTATTATTTCTTGCAACATAATAAATGTGTTGTATTAAGACTTTACTTGAAATTACTGAAGTTTAAAAAATAAAAACTGTTAAGAGAGTATAACTTCGAATTGAAATATCAATATTTTGCAATACATAAATATTAATTATATAATCAAAAAATATATGGACCAAAGAATTTATTTAATTTTTTATGTTTCTATACATTCTATGTAATGAATAAATTTATTATTTATTTTGTTCGTTTTCTCATATTATTTAGTTTTACCAAAAACGTTTTTTATTTCAAAATACGGAATTTATTTCTATACTCTATTTCAGAAGTGTATAGAGCAATAAACTGGGGAATTCCGTTCTGTTTGGCTACATTTCGTGGTAGTTCATAGGCGCAGGTACTTATAATATTTATGAATTTAATTTTCACGGATTAAATGCCTTTATTTTGAAAGAGATTAAATACTAAATAAATACTTTTAATCTGTTTGTATAGGTACCTATCTTTTAACGCTTTGTAACATGCAAAAATGGGGTCAGGTAATATATACAGACTATAAATACTTTTAAATCATATTTTAAACGTTAGTAGTCACTGCTACGCTGTAGTGTAATCACAATATTATTATCCCAATATTTAAAAAATGGAGGTATTCAGTCCAACGAAAAGATGTACTAAAAATTCTCCACTATCGCTGAGTGAAAAAGTTATTATTTTAAATGTACATGATTGCATAAAACACGATTACCCTAGTTTTACTGTGCAAGAAATTGTTGGAAAATGTTCTCGAATGAGTGGAATTGGAAAGTCCACCATTTTCAAATTGTTGCGGGAAAGAAAAGTAGCAGGTCAAGTGGAATCTCCCAAGCAAAAGCCAGGACGACCTACAAAAGTCCTTGATGAAAATGCTAAATGTATAATTCGAAGAAAAGTTCACTCTTTTTATTTTAAAAAGGAAATACCCACCCTAGACAAAATTTTAATGGAGCTTGGCCGAGATGACAGTATTCCGTTGATAAGTAGAAAACTTTTATGGAAAACTTTAAAAAATATGGATTTTGCCTGGGAAAAGCATAACCGCAAAGCGCTTTTACTGGAGAGCGACGAAATTGTTTGTTGGAGACGACAATACTTGAGAAGTATCAAGCAGTACCGCAGGGAGCCAAAGAAAGTTTTTTATCTTGATGAGACGTGGATTAACGAAGGTTATATAGTCCAAAAAATGTGGCAAGACAAAAATATAACCAGTGCTCGCCAAGCTTTCATAGAAGGTCTGTCTACGGGTATTAAAGTACCTTCGGGAAAAGGAAAAAGACTTCTAATCACACATATTGGAAGCGAAGAGGGATTTTTAAAAGAAGGTCTGCTAACCTTTGAGTCGACTCGCACAGGAGATTACCATGAAGACATGAACTCAGACGTTTTCGAGGACTATTTTGGTGAAATGATAAAATTTCTTCCGGCTAATTCGGTGGTGGTTATGGATAACGCAAGCTATCATTCACGGCGAATAGAGAAGACGCCAACTTCAAGTTAGAGAAAGCAAGAAATTGTCGATTGGCTGACTGCAAAAGGTATTGCGTTTGAAGCAAATTTGATAAAAAAAGAACTGCTGGCAATAGCAAACTTACACAAAACTCGTTTCATGAAATACGCCGTGGAAGATATAGCCGAAAAATATAATATAACTGTACTGCGCTTACCGCCATATCATTGCGAACTAAATCCTATAGAACTGATATGGGCGCAGGTAAAAGGATTTGTAGCAAGACAAAACACGACTTTTAAAATAAAAGATGTTAAGCTACTGTTTGATCAAGCCATTACGGAAGCGACACCAGAGAATTGGCGAAAAGCAGTCCAGCATGTAATTAAGCAAGAGGACAAAATGTGGGATCTTGACAACCTCATCGATCAGACAGTGGATCCTTTAATTATAATGTCAAGAGGTGATGACAGTTCGTCAGATGACGAAGAAGACTACAATCTATTATAATTTAAAATTGTTATACACTGTTCAAAAAGTGCCAGATCCAAAAGTGACATTTTCAACTGTTTTACTCTACATATTATGTTCAATAAATTTGTGAAAAAAATATATTATTCCATTTAAACAAAAGTAACTTTCTAAAATAAAATAGCATTTAAGTACATTAATTATAAGGTAAAAAACAAGTCCCAGTTGCACGCCTTTGGCGAACCGTTTTCAATCTTTATCAGTGGGTAACAATGGGCAAAACTCATAAATTGACCCAAAACCGGGTGGCACTACCTGCAATCAACGAAAAGAAAGAATTTTACATTGAAACTAATACCCAACTAAGGTAGTGGCATAAAATATTGGTGGATCACCAGGTACCACTTTTGCATACCTAATGAGGTTTTATTGCTCTACACACTTCTGAAATAGAGTATAGAATATCTATCTGAAATTCCATATTTACAATATGTTTTATATTTTTTTACTTTAAACAATAAATCAGTGATAATAAATATGACTTGATAAATACAGTATAGAAAAAATTCTATTCAAAGTATCTATTATTTCATCATGAACATTGTCTATTAAAAATTATGAAATGCTTGCATATAATTTTGTTTAATTCAAAAGAGTTTTAATGTAAAAGAAGCAAAAAATTAAAATATGTTAATTAAAAAAATATAATATAAGCATTAGTTAATCTTAGTTTGTAATTAATTCTAATATCATCAAATAGACATCTTTTAATGTGTCATCAAAATTAGATACTTTACCTATATTATTATCATCACAGTTTCACCATTGATTGTTAATGTTGACCACGGATGTATAAATGCCAGAAGTAATCTCTTGACCATGATGCTTGATAACACACTTCACCTTAAATCTGAAATTATCTAAAACTACATTTTGATTATTAAAATTTGAGAAGGTGGTATTTATTTTAACTGAACGACCATTTTTAATCTGAGACCTTTGAAGTTGTAAAAGTAAATATTTAGAAACAAAGGTAAGTTTGAAGAATGTTGTTAAATTATTACTACAATTTTGACATATTAATTCACTTTGTCTAGGGATAAACATCAATTCAAAATTGATATTATTTCCACAGTTTTCCGGAAGATATGCTATATATGTATATACTGACCATATCGTTAGTTCCATATTCATTAATGTTGCAGTTTTCACAATGTTTTACATCCAGATGGGCTCGAGCATTAATGTAGATTTGAACATCGTCTACGTCCAATTTTCTCAATAATTTTCTACAGAATTTTTTAGCGTCTTGTTGCTCTTGCCGTAGGAATATGCCTCCTAGTTATTGTCGCACTGCCATTGCAGAATTTGTTCTCTTTAGCAAAATGTCATGAATCCTAGAGTTAATGTTGGTGTTTCGCTTTGAAATTGAATCACGAATTTCTGGTGAACATAAAAGTGACTGTCAAACACTATTAGCATAACACGAAACATTATCTCTATTCATCAATGAAGGTGGTGTGCTATAAACATTAGGAATACTCTCATCATCAGAACTTAAAATGATGTCATCACTATTATTAATGCTTTCTTCATCTTCCTGTAAGGATGCTTGGGTTGCTAAATATTGATTATTATTATTAGTATTCTTTACATTAAAGTGTAATTTTTCAGATACATTTTTAAACTCATTAACAGTTTTTGGCAATGTTGAAATAAAATCTTTATCATAAATACTAACCACTATGGCTTTATGATGACTATAAACGGTATTATATATAAAATGTTGTAAATTTTTTAAAGTTACTGAAAAGCCAATCAATTTGAGTATTAGATTTTGTAGTAGATTCATCTACACTAAGTTTAGATGTTAAACCTTTGAAATTCAAAGTCATTTTAAGGCCATTTTGGGTCTCATTTATTATGTCTTGATTAAAATCACCAATAATTAATATACGTCCTTGCTGACCAAAAATAATGTCACTTAAACCACGTTGGGCTTGTAAAATTGTAAAACTGGAGGATTGTATACTACCATAACAAAAATATCATTTAAAAGAAATGTTACAGCTTGAAAAACTATTCCTGAGAAATTTTTAGTGTACTTAGTTATAGAACTTATTTTTGCAGTTAAATATTTTTTCTTGTAACAAATTATTCCAATTATCCTTGAATTGTCCAATGATGTACAATCTACTAAGTTTGGTAACTCGGCTGCAGGCAACATACACACTGCTTCTGGACATTCGTTTACTTATATGAACAGCCACTTGTTCATAGGTAGCACCTTGACTCTTATGGATGGTGATCCCTCACTGATGAGTCTGTAGCCTTTCGACGTGGACGTTACTCCCTTTTTGGATTTTGATCGCTCTTGCAGTTTTTAGTATTGGTGTCCAAGTGGTCGGTATGTTCTTGGCTTCCATATGAGCTTTATGTTTGTTTCGACAATCTATGCCAGTTTTTTTATCGAAAAATTCTATCCATACCCTATTTGGAATCTGATTGTGGTCATATTCAATTTTTCGAAGGGCACCTGTTGCACCATTGACTAAACCATCCTTGGTATCTATGTTGAGAGAGATTATTTTGCATCCACTTGTAGAATTAAAGTCAACATCAAGCCAAAACTCTCAGATTTTTTAAAATCTTTCGCATGCTCCAAAAATAATGTTTTTAGTTTTTCAGAGCAACTACCTTTAACTACATCTTTGGCTTCACTCACCGACCGATCTGTGTTATACGTAGACAATTTTTCGTTATTGTATGCATCCACATCACTATTGTAACTGAATAAATGGATGGTGTCTTCTGGTATTTGGAAGTCAGTAGGAACCTCTCTCAACTTAATTAACTTCACATCGTCGTCGGTCATCGCAACACAGGCCATATTATTTAAGGCGATGGCAAATGATTTATCGTTACTTTGTCTCAAAATCTCGGTTAATTCAAAGTACTTAAAAAGGTCCCATAAATAAGTGCCACAGATTTCCTTGTAGGGATTCTTCTTTGATGGCAAAAATAAAAAGGAATCTCCTACTGGTGGTAGTTGACGACTGTCGCCACACATGACAATGGGAATGTTTCCAAATGCTTCATCAGATTTGAAGATTTGCTACAATCTGCTGTTTACATGTCCAAACATTTTGGCACCAACCATGGAATACTCGTCAATTATCATTAGTTTAAGTCCACATAAGGCAAAATAGATTGTTTTGACTGTTTCATGGCTTAAAGGAATCAAGTCATCATCGTATTGATTAACTGGTAAGGACAGAGCAGAATGTAGAGTTATTCCGCCAATGTTGGCATTGGAATTGACGAAACAGTGGGCTGCCAAGGCAGTTGTGCATATAGGTCTCCTGATGGACCCGTCATGCCCCACCGGGGGTTACCAGAGCCCAACGGCCTTAGAGAAACCTATAAGGCTCTCTGGTCTGAAGGACTTAAAGTCGCTCGGTATACTGAAAGTGTTACCCAAGTATTTCAACCTGGCGCGCGTGAGTGCTGGGCACTCCCCGACTGCATGGTCAACGGTTTCATCCTCCTCACAGCACCATCGGCATTCCGGGTTGTCCGCAATACCGATAGTATGGAGATGGCTTCTTAAGTGCCAGTGACCGGTTAGAAGACCTGTCACTACCCGAATTTCGCGTCTTTTTAGGCGTAGTAGATTTTTGGTGAGACAGGCAGAGGGCCCACCTATGTGCGCTTTAGCCTGTCTAATACCAGGGGACTCAGTCCATCTTCGGTTCATCAAATTATATCTAAAAATTAAATTAAAATTAAATCGGAACAATCGTTAATGCTATTAGTTATTATGTTTTCTTAATTGTGGTTGTGTTCAAACCGTAAAGAACATCATTTGGCTATCTTGTATATGCGAAATAGTAAATTTAAATCATATTCGAATAATAGATAACAGTAATAGAGTGAGATATAATTATTTTTTTAAAAAAACAATTCATAAGAAAAATTTTTAAAATAATTTAGAGTACATTAAATAAACTTCAAAAATTAAATTGGAATCAAATCGGACAATGCTATAATGATTAATTGTTCTATTTTCTTAACCCTGGTAATGTCCAAAACTTAAAAAGGATCATTTGAGTCATCTTGTATAACCTAAATATTAATTTTAAAATAAATTTGAATAATAGATAACCGTAATTGAGTGAGATATGACTATTTTTTTTAAACACAATGCATCAAAATATTTTTAAAAATCATTTAGGGTTAATCAAATTATATCTAAAAATTAAATTAAAATTAAATCGGAACAATCGTTAACGCTATTAGTTATTATATTTTCTTAATTCTGGTTGTGTTCAAACCGTAAAAAACATCATTTGGCTATCTTGTATATGCGAAATAGTAAATGTAAATTATATTCGAATAATAGATAACAGTAATATAGTGAGATATGATTATTTTTTTTTTAAACAATTCATAAGAAAAATTTTAAAAATAATTTACACTACATCAAATGAACTTCAAAGATTAAAATGGAATCAAATCGGACAATGCTATAATGATTAATTGTTCTACTTTCTTAACTCTGATTATGTCCAAAACTTAAAAAGGATTTTTTGGGTCATCTTGTATAACCTAAATATTAATTTTAAAATAAATTTGAATAATAGATAACCATAATTGAGTGAGGTATGACTATTTTTTTTGAACACAATACATCAAACTATTTTAAAAAATTACTTAGGGTTAAACAAATTATATCTAAAAATTAAATTGAAATCATATCGGAACAATAGCTAGCTATAGGTAATAGTAATCGATTTTCTTTATTCTGGTTATGTCCGAAACTTAAAAAGGATCATTTGAGTCATCTTGATAACCTAAATATTAATTTTGAATTATATTTGAATCATTAATAACCGTAATAGAGTGAGATATAATTATTTTTTTTAAAAACAATACATCAGAAAAATTTAAAAAATAATTTACAGTACAACAAATAAACTTCAAAAATTAAATTGGATTCAAATCGGACAATGCTGTAATGATTAATTGTTCTATTTTCTTAACCCTGGTTATGTCCGAAACTTAAAAAGGATCATTTGAGTCATCTTGATAACCTAAATATTAATTTTGAATTATATTTGAATCATTAATAACCGTAATAGAGTGAGATATAATTATTTTTTTTAAAAACAATACATCAGAAAAATTTAAAAAATAATTTACAGTACAACAAATAAACTTCAAAAATTAAATTGGATTCAAATCGGACAATGCTGTAATGATTAATTGTTCTATTTTCTTAACCCTGGTTATGTCCGAAACTTAAAAAGGATCATTTGAGTCATCTTGATAACCTAAATATTAATTTTGAATTATATTTGAATCATTAATAACCGTAATAGAGTGAGATATGACTATTTTTTTAAAAAACACAATACATAAAACTATTTTTAAAAATCATTTAGGGTTAATCAAATTATATCTAAAAATTAAATCGGAACAATCGTTAATGCTATTAGTTATTATATTTTCTTAATTGTGGTTGTGTTCAAACCGTAAAGAACATCATTTGGCTATCTTGTATATGCGAAATAGTAAATTTAAATCATATTCCAATAATAGATAAAAGTAATAGAGTGAGATATAATAATTTTTTTAAAAAACAATTCATAAGAAAAATTTTCAAAATAATTTAGAGTACATTAAATAAACTTCAAAAATTAAATTGGAATCAAATCGGGCAATGCTATAATGATTAATTGTTCTATTTTCTTAACCCTGGTTATGTCCAAAACTTAAAAAGGATCATTTGAGTCATCTTGTATAACCTAAATAATAATTTTAAATTATATTTGAATAATAGATAACCGTAATTGAGTGAGATATGACTATTTTTTTTAAACACATCAGAATATTTAAAAAAATTATTTAGGGTTATTCAAATTTTATCTAAAAATTGAATTAAAATTAAGTCGGAACAATCGCTAACGCTATTAGTTATTACATTTTCTTAACTCTCGTTGTGTTCAAACCGTAAAAAACAACATTTGGCCATCTTGTATATGCGAAATACTAAATTTAAATTATATTCGAATAATAGATAACAGTAATAGTGTGAAATATGATTATTTTTTTTAAAAACAATACATCAGAAAAATTTTAAAAATAATTTACAGTACAACAAATAAACTTCAAAAATTAAATTGGAATCAAATCGGACAATGCTATGATGATTAATTGTTCTATTTTCTTAACCCTGGTTATATCCAAAACTTAAAAAGGATCATTTGGGTCATCCTGTATAACCTAAATATTAATTTTAAAATAAATTTGAATAATAGATAACCGTAGTTGAGTGAGAATTGACTATTTTTTTAAAACATAATACATAAAACTATTTTTAAAAATCATTTAGGATTAATCAAATCATCTCTAAAAATTGAATTAAAATTAAATCGGAACAATCGCCAACGCTATTAGTTATTACATTTTCTTCACTCTGGTTGTGTTTAAACCGTAAAAAACATGATTTGGCTATCTTGTATATGCGAAATAGTAAATTTAAATTCTATTTGAATAATAGATAACAGTAATAGTGTGAAATATGATTATTTTTTTTAAAAACAATACATCAAAAAAATCTTAAAAATAATTTACAGTACATCAAATAATCTTCAAAAATATTGGAATCAAATCGGACAATGCTATAATGATTAATTGAAAAATTAAGAGATATGACTAATTTGTATTACCTAAATAATAATTTTAAATTATATTTGAATAATAGATAACCGTAATTGAGTGAGATATGACTATTTTTTTTAAACACAATACATCTAAATATTTTAACAAATTACTTAGGGTTAAACAAATTATATCTAAAAATTAAATTGAAATCTTATCGGAACAATAGCTATAGGTAATATTAATCGATTTTCCTTATTCTGGTTATGTCCAAAACATAAAAAGGATCATTTGAGTCATCTTGTATAATCTATATATTAATTTTAAAATAAAATTGAAATAAAAAGGATATCTTACCTTGTATTACCTTACTGCTATAGTTTTGAAGCTCTGCTGTGTCTGGAAATATAGAAACCCGGCATCTTGAAGCATTTTGCAAGACTGCACTTAAAGGCCATTATAGAACGGCTAGTGATGCCGAATCTTTTTTGAAATTTGAAATGAATATTATTTAAAAAAGTAAATTGTGAAAATTTTAAAATAAATACATTAACCTAAAACTTATTACTTCCTTGATAGATAACCTTAATTGAGTGAGATATGACTATTTTTTTATAAAACACAATACATTAAAAATATTAAAATAATTATTTAGGGTAAAACAAATTATATCTAAAACTTAAATTAAAATCATATCGGAACAATAGCTATAGGTAATAGTAATCGATTTTCTTTATCCTGGTTATGTCCAAAACATAAAAAGGATCATTTGAGTCATCTTGTATAACCTAAATTTTTAAACACAATACATCAAAATATTTTTAAAAATCATTTAGGGTTAATCAAATTATATCTAAAAACTAAATTAAAATTAAATCGGAACAATCGTTAACGCTATTAGTTATTATATTTTCTTAATTCTGGTTGTGTTCAAACCGTAAAAAACATCATTTGGCTATCTTGTATATGCGAAATAGTAAATGTAAATTATATTCGAATAATAAATAACAGTAATAGAGTGAGATATAATAATTTTTTAAAAAAACAATTCATAAGAAAAATTTTAAAAATAATTTACAGTACATCAAATGAACTTCAAAAATTAAATTGGATTCAAATCGGACAATGCTGTAATGATTAATTGTTCTATTTTCTTAACCCTGGTTATGTCCAAAACTTAAAAAGGATCATTTGGGTCATCTTATATAACCTAAATATTAATTTTAAAATAAATTTGAATAATAGATAACCATAATTGAGTGAGGTATGACTATTTTTTTTAAACACAATACATCAAACTATTTTAAAAAATTACTTAGGGTTAAACAAATTATATCTAAAAATTAAATTGAAATCATATCGGAACAATAGCTAGCTATAGGTAATAGTAATCGATTTTCTTTATTCTGGTTATGTCCGAAACTTAAAAAGGATCATTTGAGTCATCTTGATAACCTAAATATTAATTTTAAATTATATTTGAATCATTAATAACCGTAATAGAGTGAGATATGACTATTTTTTTAAAAAACACAATACATAAAACTATTTTTAAAAATCATTTAGGGTTAATCAAATTATATCTAAAAATTAAATCGGAACAATCCTTAATGCTATTAGTTATTATATTTTCTTAATTGTGGTTGTGTTCAAACCGTAAAGAACATCATTTGGCTATCTTGTATAAGCGAAATAGTAAATTTAAATCATATTCCAATAATAGATAAAAGTAATAGAGTGAGATATAATAATTTTTTTAACAAACAATTCATAAGAAAAATTTTCAAAATAATTTAGAGTACATTAAATAAACTTCAAAAATTAAATTGGAATCAAATCGGGCAATGCTATAATGATTAATTGTTCTATTTTCTTAACCCTGGTTATGTCCAAAACTTAAAAAGGATCATTTGAGTCATCTTGTATAACCTAAATATTAATTTTAAAATAAATTTGAATAATAGATAATCGTAATTGAGTGAGATATGGCTATTTTTTTTTAAACACAATACAACAAAATATTTTTAAAAATAATTTAGGATTAATCAAATTATATCTAAAAATTAAATTAAAATTAAATCGGAACAATCTTTAACGCTATTAGTTATTATATGTTCTTAATTCTGGTTGTGTTCAAACCGTAAAAAACATCATTTGGCTATCATGTATATGCGAAATAGTAAATTTAAATCATATTCGAATAATAGATAACAGTAATAGAGTGAGATATGATTATTTTTTTTAAAAAACAATTTATAAGATAAATTTAAAAAATAATTTACAGTAAATCAAATGAACTTTAAAAATTAAATTGGAATCAAATCGGACAATGCTATAATGATTAATTGTTCTACTTTCTTAACTCTGATTATGTCCAAAACTTAAAAAGGATCATTTGGGTCATCTTGTATAACCTAAATATTAATTTTAAAATAAATTTGAATAATAGATAACCATAATTGAGTGAGATATGACTATTTTTTTTAAACACAATACATCAAACTATTTTAAAAAATTACTTAGGGTTAAACAAATTATATCTAAAAATTAAATTGAAATCATATCGGAACAATAGCTAGCTATAGGTAATAGTAATCGATTTTCTTTATTCTGGTTATGTCCGAAACTTAAAAAGGATCATTTGAGTCATCTTGATAACCTAAATATTAATTTTAAATTATATTTGAATCATTAATAACCGTAATAGAGTGAGATATGACTATTTTTTTAAAAAACACAATACATAAAACTATTTTTAAAAATCATTTAGGGTTAATCAAATTATATCTAAAAATTAAATCGGAACAATCCTTAATGCTATTAGTTATTATATTTTCTTAATTGTGGTTGTGTTCAAACCGTAAAGAACATCATTTGGCTATCTTGTATAAGCGAAATAGTAAATTTAAATCATATTCCAATAATAGATAAAAGTAATAGAGTGAGATATAATAATTTTTTTAACAAACAATTCATAAGAAAAATTTTCAAAATAATTTACAGTACATCAAATGAACTTCAAAGATTAAATTGAAATCAAATCGGACAATGCTATAATGATTAATTGTTCTATTTTCTTAACCCTGGTTATGTCCAAAACTTAAAAAGGATCATTTGAGTCATCTTGTATAACCTAAATATTAATTTTAAAATAAATTTGGATAATAGATAATCGTAATTGAGTAAGATATGACTATTTTTTTTAAACACAATACAACAAAATATTTTTAAAAATAATTTAGGGTTAATCAAATTATATCTAAAAATTAAATTAAAATTAAATCGGAACAATCTTTAACGCTATTAGTTATTATATTTTCTTAACTCTCGTTGTGTTCAAACCGTAAAAAACAACATTTGGCCATCTTGTATATGCGAAATAGTAAATTTAAATCATATTCGAATAATAGATAACAGTAATAGAGTGAGATATGATTATTTTTTTTAAAACAATTCATAAGAAACATTTTAAAAATAATTTACAGTACATAAATAAACTTCAAAAATTAAATTGGAATCAAATCGGACAATGCTATAATGATTAATTGTTCTACTTTCCTAACTCTGATTATGTCCAAAACTTAAAAAGGATCATTTGGGTCATCTTATATAACCTAAATATGAATTTTAAAATATATTTGAATAATAGATAACCGTAATTGAGTGAGATATGACTATTTTTTTAAAACACAATACATTAAAAAATTTTAAGAAATTATTTAGGGTTAAAAAAATCATATTTAAAAATTAAATTGAAATCATATCGGAACAATAACTATAGGTAGTAGTAATCGATTTTCTTTATCCTGGTTATGTCCAAAACATAAAAAGGATCATTTGAGTCATCTTGTATAACCTAAATAATAATTTTAAATTATATTTGAATAATAGATAACCGTAATTGAGTGAGATATGACTATTTTTTTTAAACACAATACATCAGAATATTTAAAAAAATTATTTAGGGTTATTCAAATTTCATCTAAAAATTGAATTAAAATTAAGTCGGAACAATCGCTAATGCTATTAGTTATTACATTTTCTTAACTCTCGTTGTGTTCAAACCGTAAAAAACAACATTTGGCCATCTTGTATATGCGAAATAGTAAATTTAAATTATATTCGAATAATAGATAACAGTAATAGTGTGAAATATGATTATTTTTTTTTAAAGCAATACATCAGAAAAATTTAAAAAATAATTTACAGTACAACAAATAAACTTCAAAAATTAAATTGGAATCAAATCGGACAATGCTATGATGATTAATTGTTCTATTTTCTTAACCCTGGTTATGTCCAAAACTTAAAAAGGATCATTTGGGTCATCTTGTATAACCTAAATATTAATTTTCAAATAAATTTGAATAATAGATAACCATAATTGAGTGAGATATGACTATTTTTTTTAAACACAATACATCAAACTATTTTAAAAAATTACTTAGGGTTAAACAAATTATATCTAAAAATTAAATTGAAATCATATCGGAACAATAGCTAGCTATAGGTAATAGTAATCGATTTTCTTTATTCTGGTTATGTCCAAAACTTAAAAAGGATCATTTGAGTCATCTTGATAACTTAAATATTAATTTTAAATTATATTTGAATCATTAATAACCGTAATATTAGTAAATAGTAAATTTAAATTATATTCGAATAATAGATAACAGTAATAGAGTGAGATATAATTATTTTTTTTTAAAAACAATTCATAAGAAAAATTTTCAAAATAATTTACAGTACATCAAATAAACTTCAAAAATTAAATTGGAATCAAATCGGACAATGCAATAATGATTAATTGTTATATTTTCTTAACCCTGGTTATGTGCAAAACTTAAAAAGGATCATTTGAGTCATCTTGTATAACCTAAATATTAATTTTAAAATAAATTTGAATAATAGATAATCGTAATTGAGTGAGATATGACTATTTTTTTTTAAACACAATACAACAAAATATTTTTAAAAATAATTTAGGGTTAATCAAATTATATCTGAAAATTAAATAAAAATTAAATCGGAACAATCGTTAATGCTATTAGTCATTATGTTTTCTTAATTGTGGTTGTGTTCAAACCGTAAAGAACATCATTTGGCTATCTTGTATATGCGAAATAGTAAATTTAAATTATATTCGAATAATAGATAACAGTAATAGAGTGAGATATAATTATTTTTTTTTTAAAACAATTCATAAGAAAAATTTTAAAAATAATTTACAGTACATCAAATAAACTTCAAAAATTAAATTGGAATCAAATCGGGCAATGCTATAATGATTAATTGTTCTATTTTCTTAACCCTGGTTATGTCCAAAACTTAAAAAGGATCATTTGGGTCATCTTGTATAACCTAAATATTAATTTTAAAATAAATTTGAATAATAGATAACCGTAATTGAGTGAGATATGACTATTTTTTTTAAACACAATTCATCAGAATACTTTAAAAAATTATTTAGGGTTATTCAAATTTTATCTAAAAATTGAATTAAAATTAAATCGGAACAACCGCTAACGCTATTAGTTATTACATTTTCTTAACTCTGGTTCTGTTCAAACCGTAAAAAACATCATTTGGCTTTCTTGTATATGCGAAATAGTAAATTTAAATTATATTCGAATAATAGATAACAGTAATAGAGTGAGATATGATTAGTTTTTTAAAAAACAATTCATAAGAAAGATTTTAAAAATAATTTACAGTACATCAAATGAACTTAAAAAATTAAATCGGACAATGCTATAATGAATAATTGTCCTATTTTCTTAACCCTGGTCATGTCCAAAACTTAAAAAGGATCAATTGGGTCATCTTGTATAACCTAAATAATAATTTTAAATTGTATTTGAATAATAGATAACCGTAATTGAGTGAGATATGACTTTTTTGTTTAAACACAATACATCAAAATATTTTTAAAAATCATTTAGGGTTAATCAAATTATATCTAAAAATTAATTTAAAATTAAATTGGAACAATCGTTAACGCTATTAGTTATTATATTTTCTTAGTTCTGGTTGTGTTCAAACCGTAAAAAACATCATTTGGCTATCTTGTATATGCGAAATAGTAAAATTAAATTATATTCGAATAATAGATAACAGTAATAGAGTAAGATATGATTATTTTTTTAAAAAGCAATTGATAAGATTTTAAAAATAATTTACAGTACATCAAATGAACTTCAAAAATTAAATTGGATTCAAATCGGACAATGCTGTAATGATTAATTGTTCTATTTTCTTAACCCTGGTTATGTCCAAAACTTAAAAAGGATCATTTGGGTCATCTTGTATAACCTAAATATTAATTTTAAAATAAATTTGAATAATAGATAACCGTAATTGAGTGAGATATGACTATTTTTTTTAAACACAATTCATCAGAATACTTTAAAAAATTATTTAGGGTTATTCAAATTTTATCTAAAAATTGAATTAAAATTAAATCGGAACAATCGCTAACGCTATTAGTTATTACATTTTCTTAACTCTGGTTGTGTTCAAACCGTAAAAAACATCATTTGGCTATCTTGTATATGCGGTATAGTAAATGTAAATTATATTCGAATAATAAATAACAGTAATAGAGTGGCATATAATATTTTTTTTAAAAAACAATTCATAAGAAAAATATTAAAAATAATTTAGAGTACATTAAATGAACTTCAAAAATTAAATTGGAATTAAATCCGACAATGCTATAATGAATGTTCTATTGTCTTAACCCTGGTTATGTCCAAAACTTAAAAAGGATCAATTGGGTCATCTTGTATAACCTAAATATTAATTTTAAAATAAATTTGAATAATAGATAACCGTAATTGAGTGAGATATGACTATTTTTTTTAATCACATCACAATATTTTAAAATATTACTTAGGGTTAAACAAATTATATCTAAAAATTAAATTGAAATCATATTGGAACAATAGCTATAGGTAATATTAATCGATTTCCTTTATCCTGGTTATGTCCAAAACATAAAAAGGATCATTCGAGTCATCTTGTATAACCTAAATAATAATTTGAAATTATATTTGATAACCGTAATTGAGTGAGATATGACTATTTTCTTAAACACAATACAACAAAATATTTTTAAAAATCATTTAGGGTTAATCAAATTATATCTAAAAATTAAATCGGAACAATCGTTAATGCTATTATTTATTATGTTTTCTTAATTGTGGTTGTCTTCAAACCGTAAAGAACATCATTTGGCTATCTTGTATATGCGAAATAGTAAATTTAAATCTTATTCGAATAATAGGTAACAGTAATAGAGTGAGATATAATTATTTTTTTTAAAAAACAATTTATAAGAAAAATTTAAAAAATAATTTACAGTAAATCAAATGAACTTTAAAAATTAAATTGAAATCAAATCGGACAATGCTTTAATGATTAATCGTTCTATTTTCTTAACCCTCGTTATGTCCAAAACTTAAAAAGGATCATTTGAGTCATCTTGTATTACCTAAATATTAATTTTAAAATAAATTTGAATAATAGATAACCGTAATTGAGTGAGATATGACTATTTTTTTTTAAACACAATACATAAAACTAGTTTTAAAAATCATTTAGGGTTAATCAAATTATATCTAAAAATTGATTTAAAATTAAATCGGAACAATCGCTAACGCTATTAGTTATTATATTTTCTTACCTCTGGTTGTGTTCAAACCGTAAAAAACAGCATTTGGCTATCTCGTATATGCGAAATAGTAAATTTAAATTATATTCGAATAATAGATAACAGTAATAGAGTGAGATATGATTATTTTTTTAAAAAGCAATTGATAAGATTTTAAAAATAATTTACAGTACAACAAATGAACTTCAAAAATTAAATTGGAAATAAATCGGACAATGCTATAATGATTAATTGTTCTATTTTCTTAATCCTGGTTATGTCCAAAACTTTAAAAGGATCAATTGGGTCATCTTGTATAACCTAAATATTAATTTTAAAATAAATTTGAATCATAGATAACCGTAATTGAGTAAGATATGATTATTTTTTTTAAACACAATACCTCAAAATATTTTTAAAAATCATTTAGGGTTAATCAAATTATATCTAAAAATTTAATCGGAACAATCGTTAACGCTATTAGTTATTATATTTTCTTAATTCTGGTTGTGTTCAAACCGTAAAAAACATCATTTGGCTATCTTGTATATGCGATATAGTAAATGTAAATTATATTCGAATAATAAATAACATTAATAGAGTGGCATATAATATTTTTTTTAAAAAAGAATTTATAAGAAAAATTTAAAAAATAATTTACAGTAAATCAAATGAACTTTAAAAATTAAATTGGAATCAAATCGGACAATGCTATAATGATTAATCGTTCTATTTTCTTAACCCTCGTTATGTCCAAAACTTAAAAAGGATCATTTGAGTCATCTTGTATAACCTAAATATTAATTTTAAAATAAATTTGAATAATAGATAACCGTAATTGAGTGAGATATGACTTTTTTCTTTAAACACAATACATCAAAATATTTTTAAAAATCATTTAGGGTTAATCAAATTATATCTAAAAATTAATTTAAAATTAAATTGGAACAATCGTAAACGCTATTAGTTATTATATTTTCTTAGTTCTGGTTCTGTTCAAACCGTAAAAAACATCATTTGGCTATCTTGTATATGCGAAATAGTAAAATTAAATTATATTCGAATAATAGATAACAGTAATAGAGTGAGATATGATTATTTTTTTAAAAAGCAATTGATAAGATTTTAAAAATAATTTACAGTACAACAAATGAACTTCAAAAATTAAATTGGAAATAAATCGGACAATGCTATAATGATTAATTGTTCTATTTTCTTAATCCTGGTTATGTCCAAAACTTTAAAAGGATCAATTGGGTCATCTTGTATAACCTAAATATTAATTTTAAAATAAATTTGAATCATAGATAACCGTAATTGAGTAAGATATGATTATTTTTTTTAAACACAATACCTCAAAATATTTTTAAAAATCATTTAGGGTTAATCAAATTATATCTAAAAATTTAATCGGAACAATCGTTAACGCTATTAGTTATTATATTTTCTTAATTCTGGTTGTGTTCAAACCGTAAAAAACATCATTTGGCTATCTTGTATATGCGATATAGTAAATGTAAATTATATTCGAATAATAAATAACATTAATAGAGTGGCATATAATATTTTTTTTAAAAAAGAATTTATAAGAAAAATTTAAAAAATAATTTACAGTAAATCAAATGAACTTTAAAAATTAAATTGGAATCAAATCGGACAATGCTATAATGATTAATCGTTCTATTTTCTTAACCCTGGTTATGTCCAAAACTTAAAAAGGATCATTTGAGTCATCTTGTATAACCTAAATATTAATTTTAAAATAAATTTGAATAATAGATAACCGTAATTGAGTGAGATATGACTATTTTTTTTTTAAAAACAATACATTAAAATATTTAAAATAATTATATAGGGTTAAACAAATTATATCTAAAAATTAAATTAAAATCATATCGGAACAATAGCTATAGGTAATAGTAATCGATTTTCTTTATCCTGGTTATGTCCAAAATATAAAAAGGATCATTTGAGTCATCTTGTATAACCTAAATAATAATTTTAAATTATATTTGAATAATAGATAACCGTAATTGAGTGAGATATGACTATTTTTTTTTAAACACAATACATCAAATTATTTTTAAAAATCATTTAGGGTTAATCAAATTATATCTAAAAATTAAATTAAAATTAAATCGGAACATTCGTTAACGCTATTAGTTATTATATTTTCTTAATTCTGGTTGTGTTCAAACCGTAAAAAACATCATTTGGCTATCTTGTATATGCGAAATAGTAAATTTAAATTATATTCGAATAATAAATAACGGTAATTGAGTGAGATATAATAATTTAAAAAAAAAACAATTCATAAGAAAAAATTTAAAAATAATTTACAGTACATCAAATGAACTTCAAAAATTAAATTGGAATCAACTCGGACAATGCTATAATGATTAATTGTTCTATTTTCTTAACCCTCGTTATGTCCAAAACTTAAAAAGGATCATTTGAGTCATCTTGTATAACCTAAATATTAATTTAAAAATAAATTTGAATAATAGATAACCGTAATTGAGTGAGATATGACTATTTTTTTTTTTAAAACAATACATTAAAATATTTAAAATAATTATATAGGGTTAAACAAATTATATCTAAAAATTAAAATCATATCGGAACAATAGCTATAGGTAATAGAAATCGATTTTCTTCATTCTGGTTATGTCCAAAACTTAAAAAGGATCATTTGGGTCATCTTGTATAACCTAAATATTAATTTTAAAATAAATTTGAATAATAGATAACCATAATTGAGTGAGATATGACTATTTTTTTTAAACACAATACATCAAAATATTTAAAAATATTACTTAGGATTAAACAAATTATATGTAAAAATTAAATTGAAATCGTATCGGAACAATAGCTATAGGTAATAGAAATCGATTTTCTTCATTCTGGTTATGTCCAAAACTTAAAAAGGATCATTTGGGTCATCTTGTATAACCTAAATATTAATTTTAAAATAAATTTGAATAATAGATAACCGTAATTGAGTGAGATATGACTATTTTTTTTAAACACAATACATCAGAATACTTTAAAAAATTATTTAGGGTTATTCAAATTTTATCTAAAAATTGAATTAAAATTAAATCGGAACAATCGCTAACGCTATTAGTTATTACATTTTCTTAACTCTGGTTGTGTTCAAACCGTAAAAAAGGATCATTTGGGTCATCTTGTATGACCTAAATATAAATTTAAAAATAAATTTGAATAATAGATAACCGTAATTGAGTGAGATATGACTATTTTTTTTTTAAAAACAATACATTAAAATATTTAAAATAATTATATAGGGTTAAACAAATTATATCTAAAAATTAAAATCATATCGGAACAATAGCTATAGGTAATAGAAATCGATTTTCTTCATTCTGGTTATGTCCAAAACTTAAAAAGGATCATTTGGGTCATCTTGTATAACCTAAATATTAATTTTAAAATAAATTTGAATAATAGATAACCGTAATTGAGTAAGATATGACTATTTTTTTTAAACACAATACATCAAAATATTTAAAAATATTACTTAGGATTAAACAAATTATATGTAAAAATTAAATTGAAATCGTATCGGAACAATAGCTATAGGTAATAGAAATCGATTTTCTTCATTCTGGTTATGTCCAAAACTTAAAAAGGATCATTTGGGTCATCTTGTATAACCTAAATATTAATTTTAAAATAAATTTGAATAATAGATAACCGTAATTGAGTGAGATATGACTATTTTTTTTAAACACAATACATCAGAATACTTTAAAAAATTATTTAGGGTTATTCAAATTTTATCTAAAAATTGAATTAAAATTAAATCGGAACAATCGCTAACGCTATTAGTTATTACATTTTCTTAACTCTGGTTGTGTTCAAACCGTAAAAAACATCATTTGGCTATCTTGTATATGCTAAATAGTAAATTTAACTTATATTCGAATAATAGATAACAGTAATAGAGTGAGATATAATTATTTTTTTTAAAAAACAATTTATAAGAAAAATTTAAAAAATTATTTACAGTAAATCAAATGAACTTTAAAAATTAAATTGAAATCAAATCGGACAATGCTTTAATGATTAATCGTTCTATTTTCTTAACCCTCGTTATGTCCAAAACTTAAAAAGGATCAATTGGGTCATCTTGTATAACCTAAATATTAATTTTAAAATAAATTTGAATAATAGATAACCGTAATTGAGTGAGATGACTTTTTTCTTTAAACACAATACATAAAACTAGTTTTAAATATCATTTAGGGTTAATCAAATTATATCTAAAAATTGATTTAAAATTAAATCGGAACAATCGCTAACGCTATTAGTTATTATATTTTCTTACCTCTGGTTGTGTTCAAACCGTAAAAAACATCATTTGGCTATCTCGTATATGCGAAATAGTAAATTTAAATTATATTCGAATAATAGATAACAGTAATAGAGTGAGATATGATTAGTTTTTTAAAAAACAATTCATAAGAAAGATTTTAAAAATAATTTACAGTACATCAAATGAACTTCAAAAATTAAATCGGACAATGCTATAATGAATAATTGTCCTATTTTCTTAACCTGGTCATGTCCAAAACTTAAAAAGGATCAATTGGGTCATCTTGTATAACCTAAATAATAATTTTAAATTGTATTTGAATAATAGATAACCGTAATTGAGTGAGATATGACTTTTTTGTTTAAACACAACACATCAAAATATTTTTAAAAATCATTTAGGGTTAGTCAAATTATATCTAAAAATTAATTTAAAATTAAATTGGAACAATCGTTAACGCTATTAGTTATTATATTTTCTTAGTTCTGGTTGTGTTCAAACCGTAAAAAACATCATTTGGCTATCTTGTATATGCGAAATAGTAAAATTAAATTATATTCGAATAATAGAAAACAGTAATAGGAGTAAGATATGATTATTTTTTTAAAAAGCAATTGATAAGATTTTAAAAATAATTTACAGTACATCAAATGAACTTCAAAAATTAAATTGGATTCAAATCGGACAATGCTGTAATGATTAATTGTTCTATTTTCTTAACCCTGGTTATGTCCAAAACTTAAAAAGGATCATTTGGGTCATCTTGTATAACCTAAATATTAATTTTAAAATAAATTTGAATAATAGATAACCGCAATTGAGTGAGATATGACTATTTTTTTTAAACACAATTCATCAGAATACTTTAAAAAATTATTTAGGGTTATTCAAATTTTATCTAAAAATTGAATTAAAATTAAATCGGAACAATCGCTAACGCTATTAGTTATTACATTTTCTTAACTCTGGTTGTGTTCAAACCGTAAAAAACATCATTTGGCTTTCTTGTATATGCGAAATAGTAAATATAACTTATATTCGAATAATAGATAACAGTAATAGAGTGAGATATAATTATTTTTTTTAAAAAACAATTTATATGAAAAATTTTAAAAATAATTTACAGTAAATCAAATGAACTTCAAAAATTAAATTGGAAATAAATCGGACAATGCTATAATGATTAATTGTTCTATTTTCTTAATCCTGGTTATGTCCAAAACTTAAAAAGGATCTATTGGGTCCACTTGTATAACCTAAATATTAATTTTAAAATAAATTTGAATAATAGATAACCGTAATTGAGTGAGATATGATTATTTTTTTTAAACACAATACCTCAAAATATTTTTAAAAATCATTTAGGGTTAATCAAATTATATCTAAAAATTTAATCGGAACAATCGTCAACGCTATTAGTTATTATATTTTCTCAATTCTGGTTGTGTTCAAACCGTAAAAAACATCATTTGGATATCTTGTATATGCGATATCGTAAATGTAAATTATATTTGAATAATAAATAACAGTAATAGAGTGGCATATAATATTTTTTTTAAAAAACAATTCATAAGAAAAATATTAAAAATAATTTAGAGTACATTAAATGAACTTCAAAAATTAAATTGGAATTAAATCCGACAATGCTATAATGAATAATTGTTCTATTTTCTTAACCCTGGTTATGTCCAAAACTTAAAAAGGATCAATTGGGTCATCTTGTATAACCTTAATATTAATTTTAAAATAATTTTGAATAATAGATAACCGTAATTGAGTGAGATATGTCTATTTTTTTTAATCACATCACAATATTTTAAAGTATTACTTAGGGTTAAACAAATTATATCTAAAAATTAAATTGAAATCATATTGGAACAATAGCTATAGGTAATATTAATCGATTTTCTTTATCCTGGTTATGTCCAAAACATAAAAAGGATCATTCGAGTCATCTTGTATAACCTAAATAATAATTTTAAATTATATTTGAATAATAGATAACCGTAATTGAGTGAGATATGACTATTTTTTTAAAACATAATACATAAAACTATTTTAAAAATCATTTAGGGTTAATCAAATTATATCTAAAAATTGAATTAAAAGTAAATAGGAACAATCGCCAACGCTATTAGTTATTACATTTTCTTAACTCTGGTTGTGTTCAAACCGCAAAAAACATCATTTGGCTATCTTGTATATGCGAAATAGTAAATTTAAATTATATTCGAATAATAGATATCAGTAATAGAGTGAAATATAATTATTTTTTTTAAAAACAATTCATAAGAAAAATTTTACAAATAATTTACAGTACATCAAATGAACTTCAAAGATTAAATTGGAATCAAATCGGACAATGCTATAATGATTAATCGTTCTATTTTCTTAACCCTGGTTATGTCCAAAACTTAAAAAGGATCAATTGGGTCATCTTGTATAACCTAAATATTCATTTTAAAACAAATTTGAATTATAGATAACCGTAATTGAGTGAGATATGTCTATTTTTTTTAATCACATCACAATATTTTAAAGTATTACTTAGGGTTAAACAAATTATATCTAAAAATTAAATTGAAATCATATTGGAACAATAGCTATAGGTAATATTAATCGATTTTCTTTATCCTGGTTATGTCCAAAACATAAAAAGGATCATTCGAGTCATCTTGTATAACCTAAATAATAATTTTAAATTATATTTGAATAATAGATAACCGTAATTGAGTGAGATATGACTATTTTTTTAAAACATAATACATAAAACTATTTTAAAAATCATTTAGGGTTAATCAAATTATATCTAAAAATTGAATTAAAAGTAAATAGGAACAATCGCCAACGCTATTAGTTATTACATTTTCTTAACTCTGGTTGTGTTCAAACCGCAAAAAACATCATTTGGCTATCTTGTATATGCGATATAGTAAATGTAAATTATATTCGAATAATAAATAACAGTAATAGAGTGGCATATAATATTTTTTTTAAAAAACAATTTATAAGAAAAATTTAAAAAATAATTTACAGTAAATCAAATGAACTTTAAAAATTAAATTGGAATCAAATCGGACAATGCTATAATGATTAATCGTTCTATTTTCTTAACCCTGGTTATGTCCTGAACTTAAAAAGGATCATTTGACTCATTTTGTATAACCTAAATATTAATTTTAAAATAAATTTGAATAATAGATAACCGTAATTGAGTGAGATATGACTATTTTTTTATAAAACAATACATTAAAAAATTTAAAATAATTATTTAGGGTAAAACAAATTATATCTAAAAATTAAATTAAAATCATATCGGAACAATACCTATAGGTAATAGTAATCGATTTTCTTTATCCTGGTTATGTCCAAAACATAAAAAGGATCATTTGAGTCATCTTGTATAACCTAAATAATAATTTTGAATTATATTTGAATAATAGATAACCGTAATTGAGTGAGATATGACTATTTTTTTTTAAACACAATACATCAAATTATTTTTAAAAATCATTTAGGGTTATTCAAATTTTATCTAAAAATTGAATTAAAATTAAATCGGAACAATCGCTAACGCTATTAGTTATTACATTTTCTTAACTCTGGTTGTGTTCAAACCGTAAAAAACATCATTTGGCTATCTTGTATATGCTAAATAGTAAATTTAACTTATATTCGAATAATAGATAACAGTAATAGAGTGAGATATAATTATTTTTTTTAAAAAACAATTTATAAGAAAAATTTAAAAAATTATTTACAGTACATCAAATGAACTTCAAAAATTAAATTAGAATTAAATCGGACAATGCTATAATGAATATTTGTTTTATTTTCTTAACCCTGGTTATGTCCAAAACTTAAAAAGGATCAATTGGGTCATCTTGTATAACCCAAATAATAATTTTAAATTGTATTTGAATAATAGATAACCGTAATTGAGTAAGATATGACTTTTTTCTTTAAACACAATACATCAAAATATCTTTAAAAATTATTTAGGGTTAATCAAATTATATCTAAAAATTGATTTAAAATTAAATTGGAACAATCGCTAACGCTATTAGTTATTACATTTTCTTAACTCTGGTTGTGTTCAAACCGTAAAAAACATCTTTTGGCTATCTTGTATATGCGAAAGAGTAAAATTAAATTATATTCGAATAATAGATAACAGTAACAAAGTGAGATATGATTATTTTTTTAAAAAGCAATTCATAAGATTTTAAAAATAATTTACAGTACATCAAATGAACTTCAAAAATTAAATTGGAAATAAATCGGACAATGCTATAATGATTAATTGTTCTATTTTCTTAATCCTGGTTTTGTCCAAAACTTAAAAAGGATCAATTGGGTCCACTTGTATAACCTAAATATTAATTTTAAAATAAATTTGAATAATAGATAACCGTAATTGAGTGAGATATGATTATTTTTTTTAAACACAATACCTCAAAATATTTTTAAAAATCATTTAGGGTTAATCAAATTATATCTAAAAATTTAATCGGAACAATCGTTAACGCTATTAGTTATTACATTTTCTTAACTCTGGTTGTGTTCAAACCGCAAAAAACATCATTTGGCTATCTTGTATATGCGAAATAGTAAATTTAAATTATATTCGAATAATAGATATCAGTAATCAAATTATATCTAAAAATTTTTTCGGAACAATCGTTAACGCTATTAGTTATTATATTTTCTTAATTCTGGTTGTGTTCAAACCGTAAAAAACATCATTTGGCTATCTTGTATATGCGAAATAGTAAATGTAAATTATATTCGAATAATAAATAACGGTAATAGAGTGAGATATAATAATTTTTAAAAAAAAACAATTCATAAGAAAAATTTTAATAATAATTTACAGTACATCAAATGAACTTCAAAAATTAAATTGGATTCAAATCGGACAATGCTGTAATGATTAATTGTTCTATTTTCTTAACCCTGGTTATGTCCAAAACTTAAAAAGGATCATTTGGGTCATCTTGTATAACCTAAATATTAATTTTAAAATAAATTTGAATAATAGATAACCGTAATTGAGTGAGATATGACTATTTTTTTTAAACACAATTCATCAGAATACTTTAAAAAATTATTTAGGGTTATTCAAATTTTATCTAAAAATTGAATTAAAATTAAATCGGAACAATCGCTAACGCTATTAGTTATTACATTTTCTTAACTCTGGTTCTGTTCAAACCGTAAAAAACATCATTTGGCTTTCTTGTATATGCGAAATAGTAAATTTAAATTATATTCGAATAATAGATATCAGTAATAGAGTGAGATATAATTATTTTTTTTAAAAACAATTCATAAGAAAAATTTTACAAATAATTTACAGTACATCAAATGAACTTCAAAGATTAAATTGGAATCAAATCGGACAATGCTATAATGATTAATCGTTCTATTTTCTTAACCCTGGTTATGTCCAAAACTTAAAAAGGATCAATTGGGTCATCTTGTATAACCTAAATATTAATTTTAAAATAAATTTGAATTATAGATAACCGTAATTGAGTAAGATATGATTATTTTTTTTAAACACAATACCTCAAAATATTTTTAAAAATCATTTAGGGTTAATCAAATTATATCTAAAAATTTAATCGGAACAATCGTTGACGCTATTAGTTATTACATTTTCTTAACTCTGGTTGTGTTCAAACCGCAAAAAACATCATTTGGCTATCTTGTATATGCGAAATAGTAAATTTAAATTATATTCGAATAATAGATATCAGTAATCAAATTATATCTAAAAATTTTTTCGGAACAATCGTTAACGCTATTAGTTATTATATTTTCTTAATTCTGGTTGTGTTCAAACCGTAAAAAACATCATTTGGCTATCTTGTATATGCGAAATAGTAAATGTAAATTATATTCGAATAATAAATAACGGTAATAGAGTGAGATATAATAATTTAAAAAAAAAAACAATTCATAAGAAAAATTTTAATAATAATTTACAGTACATCAAATGAACTTCAAAAATTAAATTGGATTCAAATCGGACAATGCTGTAATGATTAATTGTTCTATTTTCTTAACCCTGGTTATGTCCAAAACTTAAAAAGGATCATTTGGGTCATCTTGTATAACCTAAATATTAATTTTAAAATAAATTTGAATAATAGATAACCGTAATTGAGTGAGATATGACTATTTTTTTTTAAAAACAATACATTAAAATAATTAAAATAATTATTTAGGGTTAAACAAATTATATCTAAAAATTAAATTGAAATCATATCGGAACAATAGCTATAGGTAATAGTAATCGATTTTCTTTATCCTGGTTATGTCCAAAACATAAAAAGGATCATTTGAGTCATCTTGTATAAACTAAATAATAATTTTAAATTATATTTGAATATTAGATAACCGTAATTGAGTGAGATATGACTATTTTTTTAAAACAATACATAAAACTATTTTTAAAAATCATTTAGGGTTATTCAAATTTTATAGAAAAATTGAATTAAAATTAAATCGGAACAATCGCTAACGCTATTAGTTATTACATTTTCTTAACTCTGGTTGTGTTCAAACCGCAAAAAACATCATTTGGCTATCTTGTATATGCGAAATAGTAAATTTAACTTATATTCGAATAATAGATAACAGTAATAGAGTGAGATATAATTATTTTTTTTAAAAAACAATTTATAAGAAAAATTTAAAAAATTATTTACAGTTAATCAAATGAACTTTAAAAATTAAATTGAAATCAAATCGGACAATGCTTTAATGATTAATCGTTCTATTTTCTTAACCCTCGTTATGTCCAAAACTTTAAAAGGATCATTTGAGTCATCTTGTATAACCTAAATATTAATTTTAAAATAAATTTGAATAATAGATAACCGTAATTGAGTGAGATATGACTATTTTTTTTTTAAAAACAATACATTAAAATATTTAAAATAATTATTTAGGGTTAAACAAATTATATCTAAAAATTAAAATCATATCGGAACAATAGTTATAGGTAATAGTAATCGATTTTCTTTATCCTGGTTATGTCCAAAACATAAAAAGGATCATTTGAGTCATCTTGTATAAACTAAATAATAATTTTAAATTATATTTAAATAATAGATAACCGTAATTGAGTGAGATATGACTATTTTTTTTAAACACAATACATCAAAATATTTTAACAAATTACTTAGGGTTAAACAAATTATATCTAAAAATTAAATCGGAACAATCGTTAATGCTATTATTTATTATGTTTTCTTAATTGTGGCTGTCTTCAAACCGTAAAGAACATCATTTGGCTCTCTTGTATATGCGAAATAGTAAATTTAAATCTTATTCGAATAATAGATAACAGTAATAGAGTGAGATATAATTATTTTTTTTAATAAACAATTTATAAGAAAAATTTAAAAAATAATTTACAGTAAATCAAATGAACTTCAAAAATTAAATTGGAATTAAATCGGACAATGCTATAATGAATAATTGTTTTATTTTCTTAGCCCTGGTTATGTCCAAAACTTAAAAAGGATCAATTGGGTCATCTTGTATAACCCAAATAATAATTTTAAATTGTATTTGAATAATAGATAACTGTAATTGAGTGAGATATGACTTTTTTCTTTAAACACAATACATCAAAATATCTTTAAAAATTATTTAGGGTTAATCAAATTATATCTAAAAATTAATTTAAAATTAAATTGGAACAATCGGTAACGCTATTAGTTATTATATTTTCTTAGTTCTGGTTGTGTTCAAACCGTAAAAAACATCATTTGGCTATCTTGTATATGCGAAATAGTAAAATTAAATTATATTCGAATAATAGATAACAGTAACAAAGTGAGATATGATTATTTTTTTAAAAAGCAATTCATAAAATTTTAAAAATAAATTACAGTACATCAAATGAACTTCAATAATTATATTGGAAATAAATCGGACATATAATGATTAATTGTTCTATTTTCTTAATCCTGGTTATGTCCAAAACTTAAAAAGGATCAATTGGGTCATCTTGTATAACCTAAATATTAATTTTAAAATAAATTTGAATAATAGATAACCGTAATTGAGTGAGATATGATTATTTTTTTTAAACACAATACCTCAAAATATTTTTAAAAATCATTTAGGGTTAAATCAAATTATATCTAAAAATTTAATCGGAACAATCGTCAACGCTATTAGTTATTATATTTTCTTAATTCTGGTTGTCGTCAAACCGTAAAAAACATCATTTGGATATCTTGTATATGCGATATAGTAAATGTAAATTATATTCGCATAATAAATAACAGTAATAGAGTGGCATATAATATTTTTTTTAAAAAACAATTCATAAGAAAAATATTAAAAATAATTTAGAGTACATTAAATGAACTTCAAAAATTAAATTGGAATTAAATCCGACAATGCTATAATGAATAATTGTTCTATTTTCTTAACCCTGGTTATGTCCAAAACTTAAAAAGGATCATTTGGGTCATCTTGTATAACCTAAATATTAATTTTAAAATAAATTTGAATAATAGATAACCGTAATTGAGTGAGATATGACTATTTTTTTTAAACACAATACATCAGAATACTTTAAAAAATTATTTAGGGTTATTCAAATTTTATCTAAGAATTGAATTAAAATTAAATCGGAACAATCGCTAACGCTATTAGTTATTACATTTTCTTAACTCTGGTTGTGTTCAAACCGTAAAAAACATCATTTGGCTATCTTGTATATGCGAAATAGTAAATTTAACTTATATTCGAATAATAGATAACAGTAATAGAGTGGGATATAAATATTTTTTTTAAAAAACAATTTATAAGAAAAATTTAAAAAATAATTTACAGTAAATCAAATGAACTTTAAAAATTAAATTGAAATCAAATCGGACAATGCTATAATGATTAATCGTTCTATTTTCTTAACCCTGGTTATGTCCGAAACTTAAAAAGAATCATTTGTGTCATCTTGTATAACCTAAATAATAATTTTAAATTATATTTGAATAATAGATAACCGTAATTGAGTGAGATATGACTATTTTTTTTTAAACACAATACATCAAATTATTTTTAAAAATCATTTAGGGTTAATCAAATTATATCTAAAAATTAAATTAAAATTAAATCGGAACAATCGCCAACGCTATTAGTTATTACATTTTCTTAACTCTGGTTGTGTTCAAACCGTAAAAAACATCATTTGGCTATCTTGTATATGCGAAATAGTAAAATTAAATTATATTCGAATAATAGATAACAGTAATAGAGTGAGATATGATTATTTTTTTAAAAAGCAATTGATAAGATTTTAAAAATAATTTACAGTACATCAAATGAACTTCAAAAATGAAATTGGAAATAAATCGGACAATGCTATAATGATTAATTGTTCTATTTTCTTAATCCTGGTTATGTCCAAAACTTAAAAAGGATCAATTGGGTCATCTTGTATAACCTAAATATTAATTTTAAAATAAATTTGAATTATAGATAACCGTAATTGAGTAAGATATGATTATTTTTTTTAAACACAATACCTCAAAATATTTTTAAAAATCATTTAGGGTTAATCAAATTATATCTAAAAATTAAATTAAAATTAAATCGGAACATTCGTTAACGCTATTAGTTGTTATATTTTCTTAATTCTGGTTGTGTTCAAAACGTAAAAAACATCATTTGGCTATCTTGTATATGCGAAATAGTAAATGTAAATTATATTCGAATAATAAATAACGGTAATAGAGTGAGATATAATAATTTTTTAAAAAAAACAATTCATAAGAAAAATTTTAAAAATAATTTACAGTACATCAAATGAACTTCAAAAATTAAATTGGACTCAAATCGGACAATGCTGTAATGATTAATTGTTCTATTTTCTTAACCCTGGTTATGTCCAAAACTTAAAAAGGATCATTTGGGTCATCTTGTATAACCTAAATATTAATTTTAAAATAAATTTGCATAATAGATAACCGTAATTGAGTGAGATATGACTATTTTTTTTAAACACAATACATCAGAATACTTTAAAAAATTATTTAGGGTTATTCAAATTTTATCTAAAAATTGAATTAAAATTAAATCGGAACAATCGCTAACGCTATTAGTTATTACATTTTCTTAATTCTGGTTGTGTTCAAACCGTAAAAAACATCTTTTGGCTATCTTGTATATGCGAAATAGTAAATATAACTTATATTCGAATAATAAATAACAGTAATAGAGTGAGATATAATATTTAAAAAAAAAAAACAATTTATAAGAAAAATTAAGAGATATGTCCTAAACTTAAAAAGGATCATTTGAGTCATCTTGTATAACCTAAATATTAATTTTAAAATAAATTTGAATAATAGATAATCGTAATTGACTGAGATATGACTATTTTTTTTAAACACAATACAACAAAATATTTTTAAAAATAAATTAGGGTTAATCAAATTATATCTAAAAATTAAATTAAAATTAAATCGGAACAATCGTTAACGCTATTAGTTATTATATTTTCTTAACTCTGGTTGTGTTCAAACCGTAAAAAACATCATTTGGCTATCTTGTATATGCGATATAGTAAATGTAAATTGTATTCGAATAATAAATAACAGTAATAGAGTGGCATATAATATTTTTTTTAAAAAACAATTCATAAGAAAAATATTAAAAATAATTTAGAGTACAATAAATGAACTTCAAAAATTAAATTGGAATTAAATCCGACAATGCTATAATGAATAATTGTTCTATTTTCTTAACCCTGGTTATGTCCAAAACTTAAAAAGGATCAATTGGGTCATCTTGTATAATTAATTTTAAAATAAATTTGAATAATAGATAACCGTAATTGAGTGAGATATGATTATTTTTTTAAAAAGCAATACATAAGAAAGATTTTAAAAATAATTTACAGTACATCAATTGAACTTCAAAAATTAAATTGGAAATAAATCGGACAATGCTATAATGATTAATTGTTCTATTTTCTTAACCCTGGTTATGTCCAAAACTTAAAAAGGATTATTTAGGTCATCTTTTATAACCTAAATATTAATTTTAAAATAAATTTGAATAATAGATAACCGTAATTGAGTGAGATATGACTATTTTTTTTAAACACAATATATCAAAATATTTTAACAAATTACTTAGGGTTAAACAAATTATATCTAAAAATTAAATTGAAATCATATCGGAACAATAGCTATAGGTAATATTAATCGATTTTCTTTATCCTGGTTATGTCCAAAACATAAAAAGGATCATTCGAGTCAACTTGTATAACCTAAATAATAATTTTAAATTATATTTGAATAATAGATAACCGTAATTGAGTGAGATATGACTATTTTTTTAAACACAATACAACAAAATATTTTTAAAAATCATTTAGGGTTAATCAAATTATATCTAAAAATTAAATCGGAACAATCGTTAATGCTATTATTTATTATGTTTTCTTAATTGTGGTTGTCTTCAAACCGTAAAGAACATCATTAGGCTATCTTGTATATGCGAAATAGTAAATTTAAATCTTATTCGAATAATGGATAACAGTAATAGAGTGAGATATAATTATTTTTTTTAAAAACAATTTATAAGAAAAATTTAAAAAATAATTTACAGTAAATCAAATGAACTTTAAAAATTAAATTGGAATCAAATCGGACAATGCTATAATGATTAATCGTTCTATTTTCTTAACCCTGGTTATGTCCAAAACGTAAAAAGGATCATTTGAGTCATCATGTATAACCTAAATATTAATTTTAAAATAAATATGAATAATAGATAACCGTAATTGAGTGAGATATGACTATTTTTTTTTAAACACAATACATCAAAATATTTTAACAAATTACTTAGGGTTAAACAAATTATATCTAAAAATTAAATTGAAATCATATCGGAACAATAGCTATAGGTAATATTAATCGATTTTCTTTATCCTGGTTATGTCCAAAACATAAAAAGGATCATTCGAGTCATCTTGTATAACCTAAATAATAATTTTAAATTATATTTGAATAATAGATAACCGTAATTGAGTGAGATATGACTATTTTTTTAAAACACAATACATCAAAATATTTTTAAAAATCATTTAGGGTTAATCAAATTATATCTAAAAATTAAATTGGAACAATCGTTAACGCTATTAGTTATTATATTTTCTTAGTTCTGGTTGTGTTCAAACCGTAAAAAACATCATTTGGCTATCTTGTATATGCGAAATAGTAAAATTAAATTATATTCGAATAATAGATAACAGTAATAGAGTGAGATATGATTATTTTTTTAAAAAGCAATTCATAAGAAAGATTTTAAAAATAATTTACAGTACATCAATTGAACTTCAAAAATTAAATTGGAAATAAATCGGACAATGCTATAATGATTAATTGTTCTATTTTCTTAACCCTGGTTATGTGCAAAACTTAAAAAGGATCAATTGGGTCATCTTGTATGACCTAAATATTAATTTTAAAATAAATTTGAATAATAGATAACCGTAATTGAGTGAGATATGATTATTTTTTTTAAACACAATACATCAAAATATTTTTAAAAATCATTTAGGGTTAATCAAATTATATCTAAAAATTGAATTAAAATTAAATCGGAACAATCGCCAACGCTATTAGTTATTAAATTTTCTTAACTCTGGTTGTGTTCAAACCGTAAAAAACATTATTTGGCTATCTTGTATATGCGAAATAGTAAATTTAAATTATATTCGAATAATAGATAACAGTAATAGCGTGAGATATAATTATTTTTTTAAAAAACAATTCATAAGAAAAATTAAGAGATATGACTGATTTGTATTACCTAAATAATAATTTTAAATTATATTTGAATAATAGATAACCGTAATTGAGTGAGATATGACTATTTTTGTTTAAACACAATACATCAAATTATTTTTAAAAATCATTTAGGGTTAATCAAATTATATCTAAAAATTAAATTAAAATTAAATCGGAACAATCGCCAACGCTATTAGTTATTACATTTTCTTAACTCTGGTTGTGTTCAAACCGTAAAAAACATCATTTGGCTATCTTGTATATGCGAAATAGTAAAATTAAATTATATTCGAATAATAGATAACAGTAATAGAGTGAGATATGATTATTTTTTTAAAAAGCAATTGATAAGATTTTAAAAATAATTTACAGTACATCAAATGAACTTCAAAAATGAAATTGGAAATAAATCGGACAATGCTATAATGATTAATTGTTCTATTTTCTTAATCCTGGTTATGTCCAAAACTTAAAAAGGATCAATTGGGTCATCTTGTATAACCTAAATATTAATTTTAAAATAAATTTGAATTATAGATAACCGTAATTGAGTAAGATATGATTATTTTTTTTAAACACAATACCTCAAAATATTTTTAAAAATCATTTAGGGTTAATCAAATTATATCTAAAAATTAAATTAAAATTAAATCGGAACATTCGTTAACGCTATTAGTTGTTATATTTTCTTAATTCTGGTTGTGTTCAAAACGTAAAAAACATCATTTGGCTATCTTGTATATGCGAAATAGTAAATGTAAATTATATTCGAATAATAAATAACGGTAATAGAGTGAGATATAATAATTTTTTAAAAAAAACAATTCATAAGAAAAATTTTAAAAATAATTTACAGTACATCAAATGAACTTCAAAAATTAAATTGGACTCAAATCGGACAATGCTGTAATGATTAATTGTTCTATTTTCTTAACCCTGGTTATGTCCAAAACTTAAAAAGGATCATTTGGGTCATCTTGTATAACCTAAATATTAATTTTAAAATAAATTTGCATAATAGATAACCGTAATTGAGTGAGATATGACTATTTTTTTTAAACACAATACATCAGAATACTTTAAAAAATTATTTAGGGTTATTCAAATTTTATCTAAAAATTGAATTAAAATTAAATCGGAACAATCGCTAACGCTATTAGTTATTACATTTTCTTAATTCTGGTTGTGTTCAAACCGTAAAAAACATCTTTTGGCTATCTTGTATATGCGAAATAGTAAATATAACTTATATTCGAATAATAAATAACAGTAATAGAGTGAGATATAATATTTAAAAAAAAAAAAACAATTTATAAGAAAAATTAAGAGATATGTCCTAAACTTAAAAAGGATCATTTGAGTCATCTTGTATAACCTAAATATTAATTTTAAAATAAATTTGAATAACAGATAATCGTAATTGACTGAGATATGACTATTTTTTTTAAACACAATACAACAAAATATTTTTAAAAATAAATTAGGGTTAATCAAATTATATCTAAAAATTAAATTAAAATTAAATCGGAACAATCGTTAACGCTATTAGTTATTATATTTTCTTAACTCTGGTTGTGTTCAAACCGTAAAAAACATCATTTGGCTATCTTGTATATGCGATATAGTAAATGTAAATTGTATTCGAATAATAAATAACAGTAATAGAGTGGCATATAATATTTTTTTTAAAAAACAATTCATAAGAAAAATATTAAAAATAATTTAGAGTACAATAAATGAACTTCAAAAATTAAATTGGAATTAAATCCGACAATGCTATAATGAATAATTGTTCTATTTTCTTAACCCTGGTTATGTCCAAAACTTAAAAAGGATCAATTGGGTCATCTTGTATAATTAATTTTAAAATAAATTTGAATAATAGATAACCGTAATTGAGTGAGATATGATTATTTTTTTAAAAAGCAATACATAAGAAAGATTTTAAAAATAATTTACAGTACATCAATTGAACTTCAAAAATTAAATTGGAAATAAATCGGACAATGCTATAATGATTAATTGTTCTATTTTCTTAACCCTGGTTATGTCCAAAACTTAAAAAGGATTATTTAGGTCATCTTTTATAACCTAAATATTAATTTTAAAATAAATTTGAATAATAGATAACCGTAATTGAGTGAGATATGACTATTTTTTTTAAACACAATATATCAAAATATTTTAACAAATTACTTAGGGTTAAACAAATTATATCTAAAAATTAAATTGAAATCATATCGGAACAATAGCTATAGGTAATATTAATCGATTTTCTTTATCCTGGTTATGTCCAAAACATAAAAAGGATCATTCGAGTCAACTTGTATAACCTAAATAATAATTTTAAATTATATTTGAATAATAGATAACCGTAATTGAGTGAGATATGACTATTTTTTTAAACACAATACAACAAAATATTTTTAAAAATCATTTAGGGTTAATCAAATTATATCTAAAAATTAAATCGGAACAATCGTTAATGCTATTATTTATTATGTTTTCTTAATTGTGGTTGTCTTCAAACCGTAAAGAACATCATTAGGCTATCTTGTATATGCGAAATAGTAAATTTAAATCTTATTCGAATAATGGATAACAGTAATAGAGTGAGATATAATTATTTTTTTTAAAAACAATTTATAAGAAAAATTTAAAAAATAATTTACAGTAAATCAAATGAACTTTAAAAATTAAATTGGAATCAAATCGGACAATGCTATAATGATTAATCGTTCTATTTTCTTAACCCTGGTTATGTCCAAAACGTAAAAAGGATCATTTGAGTCATCATGTATAACCTAAATATTAATTTTAAAATAAATATGAATAATAGATAACCGTAATTGAGTGAGATATGACTATTTTTTTTTAAACACAATACATCAAAATATTTTAACAAATTACTTAGGGTTAAACAAATTATATCTAAAAATTAAATTGAAATCATATCGGAACAATAGCTATAGGTAATATTAATCGATTTTCTTTATCCTGGTTATGTCCAAAACATAAAAAGGATCATTCGAGTCATCTTGTATAACCTAAATAATAATTTTAAATTATATTTGAATAATAGATAACCGTAATTGAGTGAGATATGACTATTTTTTTAAAACACAATACATCAAAATATTTTTAAAAATCATTTAGGGTTAATCAAATTATATCTAAAAATTAAATTGGAACAATCGTTAACGCTATTAGTTATTATATTTTCTTAGTTCTGGTTGTGTTCAAACCGTAAAAAACATCATTTGGCTATCTTGTATATGCGAAATAGTAAAATTAAATTATATTCGAATAATAGATAACAGTAATAGAGTGAGATATGATTATTTTTTTAAAAAGCAATTCATAAGAAAGATTTTAAAAATAATTTACAGTACATCAATTGAACTTCAAAAATTAAATTGGAAATAAATCGGACAATGCTATAATGATTAATTGTTCTATTTTCTTAACCCTGGTTATGTGCAAAACTTAAAAAGGATCAATTGGGTCATCTTGTATGACCTAAATATTAATTTTAAAATAAATTTGAATAATAGATAACCGTAATTGAGTGAGATATGATTATTTTTTTTAAACACAATACATCAAAATATTTTTAAAAATCATTTAGGGTTAATCAAATTATATCTAAAAATTGAATTAAAATTAAATCGGAACAATCGCCAACGCTATTAGTTATTAAATTTTCTTAACTCTGGTTGTGTTCAAACCGTAAAAAACATTATTTGGCTATCTTGTATATGCGAAATAGTAAATTTAAATTATATTCGAATAATAGATAACAGTAATAGCGTGAGATATAATTATTTTTTTAAAAAACAATTCATAAGAAAAATTAAGAGATATGACTGATTTGTATTACCTAAATAATAATTTTAAATTATATTTAAATAATAGATAACCGTAATTGAGTGAGATATGACTATTTTTTTAAAACCCAATACATAAACCTAGTTTTAAAAATCATTTAGGGTTAATCAAATTATATCTAAAAATTGATTTTAAATTAAATCGGAACAATCGCTAACGCTATTAGTTATTATATTTTCTTACCTCTGGTTGTGTTCAAACCGTAAAAAACATCATTTGGCTATCTCGTATATGCGAAATAGTAAATTTAAATTATATTCGAATAATAGATAACAGTAATAGAGTGAGATATGATTAGTTTTTTAAAAAACAATTCATAAGAAAGATTTTAAAAATAATTTACATTACATCAAATGAACTTCAAAAATTAAATTGGAATTAAATCGGACAATGCTATAATGAATAATTGTTCTATTTTCTTAACCCTGGTTATGTCCAAAACTTAAAAAGGATCAATTGGGTCATCTTGTATAACCTAAATAATAATTTTAAATTGTATTTGAATAATAGATAACCGTAATTGAGTGAGATATGACTTTTTTCTTTAAACACAATACATCAAAATATTTTTAAAAATCATTTACGATTAATCAAATTATATCTAAAAATTTATTTAAAATTAAATTGGAACAATCGTTAACGCTATTAGTTATTATATTTTCTTAGTTCTGGTTGTGTTCAAACCGTAAAAAACCTCATTTGGCTATCTTGTATATGCGAAATAGTAAAATTAAATTATATTCGAATAATAGATAACAGTAATAGAGTGAGATATGATTATTTTTTAAAAAGCAATTTATAAGATTTTAAAAATAATTTACAGTACATCAAATGAACTTCAAAAATTAAATTGGAATTAAATCGGACAATGCTATAATGAATAATTGTTTTATTTTCTTAACCCTGGTTATGTCCAAAACTTAAAAAGTATCAATTGGGTCATCTTGTATAACCTAAATATTAATTTTAAAATAAATTTGAATAATAGATAACCGTAATTGAGTGAGATATGACTATTTTTTTTAATCACATCACAATATTTTAAAATATTACTTAGGGTTAAACAAATTATATCTAAAAATTAAATTGAAATCATATTGGAACAATAGCTATAGGTAATATTAATCGATTTTCTTTATCCTGGTTATGTCCAAAACATAAAAAGGATCATTCGAGTCATCTTGTATAACCTAAATAATAATTTGAAATTATATTTGAATAATAGATAACCGTAATTGAGTGAGATATGACTATTTTTTTAAACACAATACAACAAAATATTTTTAAAAATCATTTAGGGTTAATCAAATTATATCTAAAAATTAAATCGGAACAATCGTTAATGCTATTATTTATTATGTTTTCTTAATTGTGGTTGTCTTCAAACCGTAAAGAACATCATTTGGCTATCTTGTATATGCGAAATAGTAAATTTAAATCTTATTCGAATAATAGGTAACAGTAATAGAGTGAGATATAATTATTTTTTTTTAAAAACAATTTATAAGAAAAATTTAAAAAATAATTTACAGTAAATCAAATGAACTTTATAAATTAAATTAAAATCAAATCGGACAATGCTTTAATGATTAATCGTTCTATTTTCTTAACCCTCGTTATGTCCAAAACTTAAAAAGGATCATTTGAGTCATCTTGTATAACCTAAATATTAATTTTAAAATAAATTTGAATAATAGATAACCGTAATTGAGTGAGATATGACTATTTTTTTTAAAACACAATACATAAAACTAGTTTTAAAAATCATTTAGGGTTAATCAAATTATATCTAAAAATTGATTTAAAATTAAATCGGAACAATCGCTAACGCTATTAGTTATTATATTTTCTTACCTCTGGTTGTGTTCAAACCGTAAAAAACAGCATTTGGCTATCTCGTATATGCGAAATAGTAAATTTAAATTATATTCGAATAATAGATAACAGTAATAGAGTGAGATATGATTAGTTTTTTAAAAAACAATTCATAAGAAAGATTTTAAAAATAATTTACAGTACATCAAATGAACTTCAAAAATTAAATTGGAATTAAATCGGACAATGCTATAATGAATAATTGTCCTATTTTCTTAACCCTGGTTATGTCCAAAACTTAAAAAGGATAAATTGGGTCATCTTGTATAACCTAAATAATAATTTTAAATTGTATTTGAATAATAGATAACCGTAATTGAGTGAGATATGACTTTTTTCTTTAAACACAATACATCAAAATATTTTTAAAAATCATTTAGGGTTAATCAAATTATATCTAAAAATTAATTTAAAATTAAATTGGAACAATCGTAAACGCTATTAGTTATTATATTTTCTTAGTTCTGGTTGTGTTCAAACCGTAAAGAACATCATTTGGCTATCTTGTATATGCGAAATAGTAAATTTAAATCTTATTCGAATAATAGGTAACAGTAATAGAGTGAGATATATTTATTTTTTTTAAAAAACAATTTATAAGAAAAATTTAAAAAATAATTTACAGTAAATCAAATGAACTTTAAAAATTAAATTGAAATCAAATCGGACAATGCTTTAATGATTAATCGTTCTATTTTCTTAACCCTCGTTATGTCCAAAACTTAAAAAGGATCATTTGAGTCATCTTGTATAACCTAAATATTAATTTTAAAATAAATTTGAATAATAGATAACCGTAATTGAGTGAGATATGACTTTTTTCTTTAAACACAATACATCAAAATATTTTTAAAAATCGTTTAGGGTTAATCAAATTATATCTAAAAATTAATTTAAAATTAAATTGGAACAATCGTAAACGCTATTAGTTATTATATTTTCTTAGTTCTGGTTGTGTTCAAACCGTAAAAAACATCATTTGGCTATCTTGTATATGCGAAATAGTAAAATTAAATTATATTCGAATAATAGATAACAGTAATAGAGTGAGATATGATTATTTTTTAAAAAGCAATTCATAAGATTTTAATAATAATTTTCAGTACATCAAATGAACTTCAAAAATTAAATTGGAATTAAATCGGACAATGCTATAATGAATAATTGTTTTATTTTCTTAACCCTGGTTATGTCCAAAACTTAAAAAGGATCATTTGGGTCATCTTGTATAACCTAAATATTAATTTTAAATTAAATTTGAATAATAGATAACCGTAATTGAGTGAGATATGACTATTTTTTTTAAACACAATACATCAGAATACTTTAAAAAATTATTTAGGGTTATTCAAATTTTATCTAAAAATTGAATTAAAATTAAATCGGAACAATCGCTAACGCTATTAGTTATTACATTTTCTTAACTCTGGTTGTGTTCAAACCGTAAAAAACATCATTTGGCTATCTTGTATATGCGAAATAGTAAATTTAACTTATATTCGAATAATAGATAACAGTAATAGAGTGAGATATAATAATTTTTTTTAATAAACAATTTATAAGAAAAATTTAAAAAATAATTTACAGTAAATCAAATGAACTTTAAAAATTAAATTGAAATCAAATCGGACAATGCTATAATGATTAATCGTTCTATTTTCTTAACCCTGGTTATGTCCGAAACTTAAAAAGGATCATTTGAGTCATCTTGTATAACCTAAATATTAATTTTAAAATAAATTTGAATAATAGATAACCGTAATTGAGTGAGATATGTTTTTTTATAAAACAATACATTAAAAAATTTAAAATAATTATTTAGGGTGAAACAAAGTATATCTAAAAATTAAATTAAAATCATATCGGAACAATAGCTATAGGTAATAGTAATCGATTTTCTTTATCCTGGTTATGTCCAAAACATAAAAAGGATCATTTGAGTCATCTTGTATAACCTAAATAATAATTTTTAATTATATTTGAATAATAGATAACCGTAATTGAGTGAGATATGACTATTTTTTTTTAAACACAATACATCAAATTATTTTTAAAAATCATTTAGGGTTAATCAAATTATATCTAAAAATTAAATTAAAATCATATCGGAACAATAGCTATAGGTAATAGTAATCGATTTTCTTTATCCTGGTTATGTCCAAAACATAAAAAGGATCATTTGAGTCATCTTGTATAACCTAAATAATAATTTTTAATTATATTCGAATAATAGATATCAGTAATAGAGTGAGATATAATTATTTTTTTTAAAAACAATTTATAAGAAAAATTTAAAAAATTATTTACAGTAAATCAAATGAACTTTAAAAATTAAATTGAAATCAAATCGGACAATGCTTTAATGATTAATCCTTCTATTTTCTTAACCCTCGTTATGTCCAAAACTTAAAAAGGATCATTTGAGTCATCTTGTATAACCTAAATATTAATTTTAAAATAAATTTGAATAATAGATAACCGTAATTGAGTGAGATATGACTATTTTTTTTTTAAAAACAATACATTAAAATATTTAAAATAATTATATAGGGTTAAACAAATTATATCTAAAAATTAAAATCATATCGGAACAATAGCTATAGGTAATAGTAATCGATTTTCTTTATCCTGGTTATGTCCAAAACATAAAAAGGATTATTTGAGTCATCTTGTATAAACTAAATAATAATTTTAAATTATATTTGAATAATAGATAACCGTAATTGAGTGAGATATGACTATTTTTTTAAAACATAATACATAAAACTATTTTTTTAAATCATTTAGGGTTAATCAAATTATATCTAAAAATTGAATTAAAATTAAATAGGAACAATCGCCAACGCTATTAGTTATTACATTGTCTTAACTCTGGTTGTGTTCAAACCGCAAAAAACATCATTTGGCTATCTTGTATATGCGAAATAGTAAATTTAAATTATATTCGAATAATAGATATCAGTAATAGAGTGAGATATAATTATTTTTTTAAAAACAATTCATAAGAAAAATTTTAAAAATAATTTACAGTACATCAAATGAACTTCAAAGATTAAATTGGAATCAACTCGGACAATGCTATAATGATTAATTGTTCTATTTTCTTAACCCTCGTTATGTCCAAAACTTAAAAAGGATCATTTGAGTCATCCTGTATAACCTAAATATTAATTTTAAAATAAATTTGAATAATAGATAACCGTAATTGAGTGAGATATGACTATTTTTTTTTTAAAAACAATACATTAAAATATTTAAAATAATTATATAGGGTTAAACAAATTATATCTAAAAATTAAAATCATATCGGAACAATAGCTATAGGTAATAGAAATCGATTTTCTTCATTCTGGTTATGTCCAAAACTTAAAAAGGATCATTTGGGTCATCTTGTATAACCTAAATATTAATTTTAAAATAAATTTGAATAATAGATAACCGTAATTGAGTGAGATATGACTATTTTTTTTAAACACAATACATCAGAATACTTTAAAAAATTATTTAGGGTTATTCAAATTTTATCTAAAAATTGAATTAAAATTAAATCGGAACAATCGCTAACGCTATTAGTTATTACATTTTCTTAATTCTGGTTGTGTTCAAACCGTAAAAAACTTCATTTGGCTATCTTGTATATGCGAAATAGTAAATTTAAATTATATTCGAATAATAGATATCAGTAATAGAGTGAGATATAATTATTTTTTTTAAAAAACAATTTATAAGAAAAATTTAAAAAATTATTTACAGTAAATCAAATGAACTTTAAATATTAAATTGAAATCAAATCGGACAATGCTTTAATGATTAATCCTTCTATTTTCTTAACCCTCGTTATGTCCAAAACTTAAAAAGGATCATTTGAGTCATCTTGTATAACCTAAATATTAATTTTAAAATAAATTTGAATAATAGATAACCGTAATTGAGTGAGATATGACTATTTTTTTTTTAAAAACAATACATTAAAATATTTAAAATAATTATATAGGGTTAAACAAATTATATCTAAAAATTAAAATCATATCGAAACAATAGCTATAGGTAATAGTAATCCATTTTCTTAACCCTGGTTATGTCCAAAACTTAAAAAGGATCATTTGAGTCATCTTGTATAACCTAAATATTAATTTTAAAATAAATTTGAATAATAGATAACCATAATTGAGTGAGATATGACTATTTTTTTAAAACATAATACATAAAACTATTTTTAAAAATCATTTAGGGTTAATCAAATTATATCTAAAAATTGAATTAAAATTAAATAGGAACAATCGCCAACGCTATTAGTTATTACATTGTCTTAACTCTGGTTGTGTTCAAACCGCAAAAAACATCATTTGGCTATCTTGTATATGCGAAATAGTAAATGTAAATTATATTCGAATAATAAATAACGGTAATAGAGTGAGATATAATAATTTTTAAAAAAAAACAATTCATAAGAAAAATTTTAAAAATAATTTACAGTACATCAAATGAACTTCAAAAATTAAATTGGATTCAAATCGGACAATGCTGTAATGATTAATTGTTCTATTTTCTTAACCCTGGTTATGTCCAAAACTTAAAAAGGATCATTTGGGTCATCTTGTATAACCTAAATATTAATTTTAAAATAAATTTGAATAATAGATAACCGTAATTGAGTGAGATATGACTATTTTTTTTTTTAAAACAATACATTAAAATATTTAGAATAATTATTTAGGGTTAAACAAATTATATCTAAAAATTAAATTGAAATCATATCGGAACAATAGCTATAGGTAATAGTAATCGATTTTCTTTATCCTGGTTATGTCCAAAACATAAAAAGGATCATTTGAGTCATCTTGTATAAACTAAATAATAATTTTAAATTATATTTGAATATTAGATAACCGTAATTGAGTGAGATATGACTATTTTTTTAAAACATAATACATAAAACTATTTTTAAAAATCATTTAGTGTTAATCAAATTATATCTAAAAATTGAATTAAAATTAAATAGGAACAATCGCCAACGCTATTAGTTATTACATTTTCGTAACTCTGGTTGTGTTCAAACCGCAAAAAACATCATTTGGCTATCTCGTATATGCGAAATAGTAAATTTAAATTATATTCGAATAATAGATATCAGTAATAGAGTGAGATATAATTATTTTTTTTAAAAACAATTCATAAGAAAATTTTAAAAATAATTTACAGTACATCAAATGAACTTCAAAGATTAAATTGGAATCAAATCGGACAATGCTATAATGATTAATTGTTCTATTTTCTTAACCCTCGTTATGTCCAAAACTTAAAAAGGATTATTTGAGTCGTCTTGTATAACCTAAATTTTAATTTTAAAATAAATTTGAATAATAGATAACCGTAATTGAGTGAGATATGACTATTTTCTATAATCACAATACATCAAAATATTTAAAAATATTACTTAGGATTAAACAAATTATATGTAAAAATTAAATTGAAATCGTATCGGAACAATAGCTATAGGTAATAGAAATCGATTTTCTTCATTCTGGTTATGTCCAAAACTTAAAAAGGATCATTTGGGTCATCTTGTATAACCTAAATATTAATTTTAAAATAAATTTGAATAATAGATAACCGTAATTAAGTGAGATATGACTATTTTTTTTAAACACAATACATCAGAATACTTTAAAAAATTATTTAGGGTTATTCAAATTTTATCTAAAAATTGAATTAAAATTAAATCGGAACAATCGCTAACGCTATTAGTTATTACATTTTCTTAACTCTGGTTGTGTTCAAACCGTAAAAAACATCATTTGGCTTGGCTATCTTGTATATGCGAAATAGTAAATTTAACTTATATTCGAATAATAGATAACAGTAATAGAGTGAGATATAATTATTTTTTTTAATAAACAATTTATAAGAAAAATTTGAAAAATAATTTGCAGTAAATCAAATGAACTTTAAAAATTAAATTGAAATCAAATCGGACAATGCTATAATGATTAATCGTTCTATTTTCTTAACCCTGGTTATGTAACTTAAAAAGGATCATTTGAGTCATCTTGTATAACCTAAATATTAATTTTAAAATAAATTTGAATAATAGATAACCGTAATTGAGTGAGATATGACTATTTTTTTAAAACACAATACATAAAACTAGTTTTAAAAATCATTTAGGGTTAATCAAATTATATCTAAAAATTGATTTAAAATTAAATCGGAACAATCGCTAACGCTATTAGTTATTATATTTTCTTACCTCTGGTTGTGTTCAAACCGTAAAAAACATCATTTGGCTATCTCGTATATGCGAAATAGTAAATTTAAATTATATTCGAATAATAGATAACAGTAATAGAGTGAGATATGATTATTTTTTTTAAAAAGCAATTGATAAGATTTTAAAAATAATTTACAGTACATCAAATGAACTTCAAAGATTAAATTGGAATCAAATCGGACAATGCTATAATGATTAATTGTTCTATTTTCTTAACCCTGGTTATGTCCAAAACTTAAAAAGGATCAATTGGGTCATCTTGTATAACCTAAATATTAATTTTAAAATAAATTTGAATAATAGATAACCGTAATTGAGTGAGATATGATTATTTTTTTTAAACACAATACCTCAAAATATTTTTAAAAATCATTTAGGGTTAATCAAATTATATCTAAAAATTGAATTAAAATTAAATCGGATCAATCGCCAACGCTATAAGTTATTACATTTTCTTAACTCTGGTTGTGTTCAAACCGTAAAAAACATCATTTGGCTATCTTGTATATGCGAAATAGTAAATGTAAATTATATTCGAATAATAAATAACAGTAATAGAGTGAGATATAATAATTTAAAAAAAAAGCAATTCATAAGAAAAATTAAGAGATATGTCCAAAACTTAAAAAGGATCATTTGAGTCATCTTGTATAACCTAAATATTAATTTTAAAATAAATTTGAATAATAGATAATCGTAATTGGGTGAGATATGACTATTTTTTTTAAACACAATACAACAAAATATTTTTAAAAATAATTTAGGGTTAATCAAATTATATCTAAAAATTAAATTAAAATTAAATCGGAACAATCGTTAACGCTATTAGTTATTATATTTTCTTAATTCTGGTTGTGTTCAAATCGTAAAAAACATCATTTGGCTATCTTGTATATGCGAAATAGTAAATGTAAATTATATTCGAATAATAGATAACAGTAATAGAGTGAGATAATAATTTTTAAAAAAAACAATTAATAAGAAAAATTTTAAAAATAATTTACAGTACATCAAATGAACTTCAAAAATTAAATTGGAATCAAATCGGACAATGCTATAATGATTAATTGTTCTATTTTCTTAACCCTGGTTATGTCCAAAACTTAAAAAGGATTATTTAGGTCATCTTTTATAACCTAAATATTAATTTTAAAATAAATTTGAATAATAGATAACCGTAATTGAGTGAGATATGACTATTTTTTTAAACACAATACAACAAAATATTTTTAAAAATCATTTAGGGTTAATCAAATTATATCTAAAAATTAAATCGGAACAATCGTTAATGCTATTATTTATTATGTTTTCTTAATTGTGGTTGTCTTCAAACCGTAAAGAACATCATTAGGCTATCTTGTATATGCGAAATAGTAAATTTAAATCTTATTCGAATAATAGATAACAGTAATAGAGTGAGATATAATTATTTTTTTTTTAAAACAATTTATAAGAAAAATTAAGAGATATGTCCAAAACATAAAAAGGATCATTCGAGTCATCTTGTATAACCTAAATAATAATTTTAAATTATATTTGAATAATAGATAACCGTAATTGAGTGAGATATGACTATTTTTTTTAAACACAATATATCAAAATATTTTAACAAATTACTTAGGGTTAAACAAATTATATCTAAAAATTAAATTGAAATCATATCGGAACAATAGCTATAGGTAATATAAATCGATTTTCTTTATCCTGGTTATGTCCAAAACATAAAAAGGATCATTCGAGTCATCTTGTATGACCTAAATATTAATTTTAAAATAAATTTGAATAATAGATAACCGTAATTGAGTGAGATATGATTATTTTTTTTAAACACAATACCTCAAAATATTTTTAAAAATCATTTAGGGTTAATCAAATTATATCTAAAAATTGAATTAATGTTATGTCCAAAACGTAAAAAGGATCATTTGAGTCATCATGTATAACCTAAATATTAATTTTAAAATAAATTTGAATAATAGATAACCGTAATTGAGTGAGATATGACTATTTTTTTTTAAACACAATACATAAAACTAGTTTTAAAAATCATTTAGGGTTAATCAAATTATATCTAAAAATTGATTTAAAATTAAATCGGAACAATCGCTAACGCTATTAGTTATTATATTTTCTTACCTCTGGTTGTGTTCAAACCGTAAAAAACATCATTTGGCTATCTCGTATATGCGAAATAGTAAATTTAAATTATATTCGAATAATAGATAACAGTAATAGAGTGAGATATGATTATTTTTTTAAAAAGCAATTGATAAGATTTTAAAAATAATTTACAGTACATCAAATGAACTTCAAAGATTAAATTGGAATCAAATCGGACAATGCTATAATGATTAATTGTTCTATTTTCTTAACCCTGGTTATGTCCAAAACTTAAAAAGGATCAATTGGGTCATCTTGTATAACCTAAATATTAATTTTAAAATAAATTTGAATAATAGATAACCGTAATTGAGTGAGATATGATTATTTTTTTTAAACACAATACCTCAAAATATTTTTAAAAATCATTTAGGGTTAATCAAATTATACCTAAAAATTGAATTAAAATTAAATCGGATCAATCGCCAACGCTATAAGTTATTACATTTTCTTAACTCTGGTTGTGTTCAAACCGTAAAAAACATCATTTGGCTATCTTGTATATGCGAAATAGTAAATGTAAATTATATTCGAATAATAAATAACAGTAATAGAGTGAGATATAATAATTTAAAAAAAAAGCAATTCATAAGAAAAATTAAGAGATATGTCCAAAACTTAAAAAGGATCATTTGAGTCATCTTGTATAACCTAAATATTAATTTTAAAATAAATTTGAATAATAGATAATCGTAATTGGGTGAGATATGACTATTTTTTTTAAACACAATACAACAAAATATTTTTAAAAATAATTTAGGGTTAATCAAATTATATCTAAAAATTAAATTAAAATTAAATCGGAACAATCGTTAACGCTATTAGTTATTATATTTTCTTAATTCTGGTTGTGTTCAAATCGTAAAAAACATCATTTGGCTATCTTGTATATGCGAAATAGTAAATGTAAATTATATTCGAATAATAGATAACAGTAATAGAGTGAGATAATAATTTTAAAAAAAAACAATTAATAAGAAAAATTTTAAAAATAATTTACAGTACATCAAATGAACTTCAAAAATTAAATTGGAATCAAATCGGACAATGCTATAATGATTAATTGTTCTATTTTCTTAACCCTGGTTATGTCCAAAACTTAAAAAGGATTATTTAGGTCATCTTTTATAACCTAAATATTAATTTTAAAATAAATTTGAATAATAGATAACCGTAATTGAGTGAGATATGACTATTTTTTTAAACACAATACAACAAAATATTTTTAAAAATCATTTAGGGTTAATCAAATTATATCTAAAAATTAAATCGGAACAATCGTTAATGCTATTATTTATTGTTTTCTTAATTGTGGTTGTCTTCAAACCGTAAAGAACATCATTAGGCTATCTTGTATATGCGAAATAGTAAATTTAAATCTTATTCGAATAATAGATAACAGTAATAGAGTGAGATATAATTATTTTTTTTTAAAACAATTTATAAGAAAAATTAAGAGATATGTCCAAAACATAAAAAGGATCATTCGAGTCATCTTGTATAACCTAAATAATAATTTTAAATTATATTTGAATAATAGATAACCGTAATTGAGTGAGATATGACTATTTTTTTTAAACACAATATATCAAAATATTTTAACAAATTACTTAGGGTTAAACAAATTATATCTAAAAATTAAATTGAAATCATATCGGAACAATAGCTATAGGTAATATAAATCGATTTTCTTTATCCTGGTTATGTCCAAAACATAAAAAGGATCATTCGAGTCATCTTGTATGACCTAAATATTAATTTTAAAATAAATTTGAATAATAGATAACCGTAATTGAGTGAGATATGATTATTTTTTTTAAACACAATACCTCAAAATATTTTTAAAAATCATTTAGGGTTAATCAAATTATATCTAAAAATTGAATTAAAATTAAATCGGAACAATCGCCAACGCTATTAGTTATTAAATTTTCTTAACTCTGGTTGTGTTCAAACCGTAAAAAACATTATTTGGCTATCTTGTATATGCGAAATAGTAAATTTAAATTATATTCGAATAATAGATAACAGTAATAGAGTGAGATATGATTATTTTTTAAAAAGCAATTCATAAGATTTTAAAAATAATTCACAGTACATCAAATGAACTTCAAAAATTAAATTGGAAATAAATGGGACAATGCTATAATGATTAATTGTTCTATTTTCTTAATACTGGTTATGTCCAAAACTTAAAAAGGATCAATTGGGTCATCTTGTATAACCTAAATATTAATTTTAAAATAAATTTGAATAATAGATAACCGTAATTGAGTGAGATATGACTATTTTTTTAAAACACAATACATAAAATTAGTTTTAAAAATCATTTAGGGTTAATCAAATTATATCTAAAAATTGATTTAAAATTAAATCGGAACAATCGCTAACGCTATTAGTTATTATATTTTCTTACCCCTGGTTGTGTTCAAACCGTAAAAAACATCATTTGGCTATCTCGTATATGCGAAATAGTAAATTTAAATTATATTCGAATAATAGATAACAGTAATAGAGTGAGATATGATTAGTTTTTAAAAAAACAATTCATAGAAAGATTTTAAAAATAATTTACAGTACATCAAATGAACTTCAAAAATTAAATTGGAATTAAATCGGACAATGCTATAATGAATAATTGTTCTATTTTCTTAACCCTGGTTATGTCCAAAACTTAAAAAGGATCAATTGGGTCATCTTGTATAACCTAAATAATAATTTTAAATTGTATTTGAGTAATAGATAACCGTAATTGAGTGAGATATGACTATTTTTTTAAAACACAATACATAAAACTAGTTTTAAAAATCATTTATGGTTAATCAAATTATATCTAAAAATTTAATCGGAACAATCGTTAACGCTATTAGTTATTATATTTTCTTAATTCTGGTTGTGTTCAAACCGTAAAAAACATCATTTGGCTATCTTGTATATGCGAAATAGTAAATTTAAATCTTATTCGTATAATAGATAACAGTAATAGAGTGAGATATAATAATATTTTTTAAAAAACAATTTATAAGTAAAATTTAAAAAATAATTTACAGTAAATCAAATGAACTTTAAAAATTAGATTGGAATCAAATCGGACAATGCTATAATGATTAATCGTTCTATTTTCTTAACCCTGGTTATGTCCAAAACTTAAAAAGGGTCATTTGAGTCATCATGTATAACCTAATTATTAATTTTAAAATAAATTTGAATAATAGGTAACCGTAATTGAGTGAGATATGACTATTTTTTTTTAAACACAATACATCAAAATATTTTAACAAATTACTTAGGGTTAAACAAATTATATCTAAAAATTAAATTGAAATCATATCGGAACAATAGCTATAGGTAATATTAATCGATTTTCTTTATCCTGGTTATGTCCAAAACATAAAAAGGATCATTCGAGTCATCTTGTATAACCTAAATAATAATTTTAAATTATATTTGAATAATAGATAACCGTAATTGAGTGAGATATGACTATTTTTTTAAAACACAATACATCAAAATATTTTTAAAAATCATTTAGGGATAATCATTTATATCTAAAAATTAAATTGAAACAATCGTTAACGCTATTAGTTATTATATTTTCTTAGTTCTGGTTGTGTTCAAACCGTAAAAAACATCATTTGGCTATCTTGTATATGCGAAATAGTAAAATTAAATTATATTCGAATAATAGATAACAGTAATAGAGTGAGATATGACTATTTTTTTTTAAACACAATACATTATAATATTTTTAAAAATTATTTAGGGTTAAACAAATTATATCTAAAAATTAACTTAAAATCATATCGGAACCATAGCTATAGGTAGTAGTAATCGATTTTCTCTATCCTGGTTATGTCCAAAACATAAAAAGGATTATTTGAGTCATCTTGTATAACCTAAATAATAATTTAAAATTATATTTGAATAACAGATAACCGCAATTGAGTGAGATATGAATATTTTTTTTAAACATACTACATAAAACTATTTTTAAAAATCACTTAGGGTTAATCAAATTATATCTAAAAATTGAATTAAAATTAAATCGGAACAATCGCCAACGCTATTAGTTATTACATTTTCTTAACTCTGGTTGTGTTCAAACCGAAAAAAACATCATTTGGCTATCTTGTATTTGCGAAATAGTAAAGGTAAATTATATTCGAATAATAAATAACAGTAATAGAGTGAGATATAATAATTTAAAAAAAAAACAATTCATAAGAAATATTTTAAAAATAATTTACAGTACATCAAATGAACTTCAAAAATTAAATCGGACAATGCTATAATGAATAATTGTCCTATTTTCTTAACCCTGGTTATGTCCAAAACTTAAAAAGGATCAATTGGGTCATCTTGTATAACCTAAATAATAATTTTAAATTGTATTTGAATAATAGATAACCGTAATTGAGTGAGATATGACTTTTTTCTTTAAACACAATACATCAAAATATTTTTAAAAATCATTTAGCGTTAATCAAATTATATCTAAAAATTAATTTAAAATTAAATCGGAACAATCGCTAACGCTATTAGTTATTACATTTTCTTAACTCTGGTTGTGTTCAAACCGTAAAAAACATCATTTGGCTATCTTGTATATGCAAAATAGTAAATTTAACTTATATTCGAATAATAGATAACAGTAATAGAGTGAGATATAATAATTTTTTTTAATAAACAATTTATAAGAAAAATTCAAAAAATAATTTACAGTAAATCAAATGAACTTTAAAAATTAAATTGAAATCAAATCGGACAATGCTATAATGATTAATCGTTCTATTTTCTTAACCCTGGTTATGTCCGAAACTTAAAAAGGATCATTTGAGTCATCTTGTATAACCTAAATAATAATTTTTAATTATATTTGAATAATAGATAACCGTAATTGAGTGAGATATGACTATTTTTTTTTAAACACAATACATCAAATTATTTTTAAAAATCATTTAGGGTTAATCAAATTATATCTAAAAATTAAATTGGAACAATCGTTAACGCTATTAGTTATTATATTTTCTTAGTTCTGGTTGTGTTCAAACCGTAAAAAACATCATTTGGCTATCTTGTATATGCGAAATAGTAAAATTAAATTATATTCGAATAATAGATAACAGTAATAGAGTGAGATATGATTATTTTTTTAAAAAGCAATTGATAAGATTTTAAAAATAATTTACAGTACATCAAATGAACTTCAAAAATTAAATTGGATTCAAATCGGACAATGCTGTAATGATTAATTGTTCTATTTTCTTAACCCTGGTTATGTCCAAAACTTAAAAAGGATCAATTGGGTCATCTTGTATAACCTAAATATTAATTTTAAAATAAATTTGAATTATAGATAACCGTAATTGAGTAAGATATGATTATTTTTTTTAAACACAATACCTCAAAATATTTTTAAAAATCATTTAGGGTTAATCAAATTATATCTAAAAATTTAATCGGAACAATCGTTAACGCTATTAGTTATTATATTTTCTTAATTCTGGTTGTGTTCAAAACGTAAAAAACATCATTTGGCTATCTTGTATATGCGATATAGTAAATGTAAATTATATTCGAATAATAAATAACAGTAATAGAGTGGCATATAATATTTTTTTTAAAAAATAATTTACAGTAAATCAAATGAACTTTAAAAATTAAATTGGAATCAAATCGGACAATGCTATAATGATTAATCGTTCTATTTTCTTAACCCTGGTTATGTCCTGAACTTAAAAAGGATCATTTGACTCATTTTGTATAACCTAAATATTAATTTTAAAATAAATTTGAATAATAGATTACCGTAATTGAGTGAGATATGACTATTTTTTTATAAAACAATACATTAAAAAATTTAAAATAATTATTTAGGGTAAAACAAATTATATCTAAAAATTAAATCGGAACAATCGTTAATGCTATTATTTATTATGTTTTCTTAATTGTGGCTGTCTTCAAACCGTAAAGAACATCATTTGGCTCTCTTGTATATGCGAAATAGTAAATTTAAATCTTATTTGAATAATAGATAACAGTAATAGAGTGAGATATAATTATTTTTTTTAAAAAACAATTTATAAGAAAAATTTAAAAAATAATTTACAGTAAATCAAATGAACTTTAAAAGTTAAATTGGAATCAAATCGGACAATGCTATAATGATTAATCGTTCTATTTTCTTAACCCTGGTTATGTCAAAAACATAAAAAGGATCATTTGAGTCATCTTGTATAACCTAAATATTAATTTTAAAATAAATTTGAATAATAGATAACCGTAATTGAGTGAGATATGACTATTTTTTTAAAACACAATACATAAAACTAGTTTTAAAAATCATTTAGGGTTAATTAAATTATATCTAAAAATTGATTTAATATTAAATCGGAACAATCGCTAACGCTATTACTTATTATATTTTCTTACCTCTGGTTGTGTTCAAACCGTAAAAAACATCATTTGGCTATCTCGTATATGCGAAATAGTAAATTTAAATTATATTCGAATAATAGATAACAGTAATAGAGAGAGATATGATTAGTTTATTAAAAAACAATTCATAAGAAAGATTTTAAAAATAATTTACAGTACATCAAATGAACTTCAAAAATTAAATTGGAAATAAATCGGACAATGCTATAATGATTAATTGTTCTATTTTCTTAATCCTGGTTATGTCCAAAACTTAAAAAGGATCAATTGGGTCATCTTGTATAACCTAAATATTAATTTTAAAATAAATTTGAATAATAGATAACCGTAATTGAGTGAGATATGACTATTTTCTTTAATCACAATACATCAAAATATTTAAAAATATTACTTAGGGTTAAACAAATTATATGTAAAAATTAAATTGAAATCATATTGGAACAATAGCTATAGGTAATATTAATCGATTTTCTTTATCCTGGTTATGTCCAAAACATAAAAAGGATCATTCGAGTCATCTTGTATAACCTAAATAATAATTTTAAATTATATTTGAATAATAGATAACCGTAATTGAGTGAGATATGACTATTTTTTTAATACATAATACATAAAACTATTTTTAAAAATCATTTAGGGTTAATCAAATTATATCTAAAAATTTAATTAAAATTAAATAGGAACAATCGCCAACGCTATTAGTTATTACATTTTCTTAACTCTGGTTGTGTTCAAACCGCAAAAAACATCATTTGGCTATCTTGTATATGCGAAATAGTAACTTTAAATTATATTCGAATAATAGATATCAGTAATAGAGTGGCATATAATATTTTTTTTAAAAAACAATTCATAAGAAAAATATTAAAAATAATTTAGAGTACATTAAATGAACTTTAAAAATTAAATTGGAATTAAATCCCACAATGCTATAATGAATAATTGTTCTATTTTCTTAACCCTGGTTATGTCCAAAACTTAAAAAGGATCAATTGGGTCATCTTGTATAACCGAAATATTAATTTTAAAATAAATTTGAATAATAGATAACCGTAATTGAGTGAGATATGACTATTTTTTTTAATCACATCACAATATTTTAAAATATTACTTAGGGTTAAACAAATTATATCTAAAAATTAAATTGAAATCATATTGGAACAATAGCTATAGGTAATATTAATCGATTTTCTTTATCCTGGTTATGTCCAAAACATAAAAAGGATCATTCGAGTCATCTTGTATAACCTAAATAATAATTTTAAATTATATTTGAATAATAGATAACCGTAATTGAGTGAGATATGACTATTTTTTTTATACATAATACATAAATCTATTTTTAAAAATCATTTAGGGTTAATCAAATTATATCTAAAAATTTAATTAAAATTAAATAGGAACAATCGCCAACGCTATTAGTTATTACATTTTCTTAACTCTGGTTGTGTTCAAACCGCAAAAAACATCATTTGGCTATCTTGTATATGCGAAATAGTAACTTTAAATTATATTCGAATAATAGATATCAGTAATAGAGTGAGATAAAATTATTTTTTTTTAAAACAATTCATAAGAAAAATTTTAAAAATAATTTACAGTACATCAAATGAACTTCAAAGATTAAATTGGAATCAAATCGGACAATGCTATAATGATTAATTGTTCTATTTTCTTAACCCTCGTTATGACTAAAACTTAAAAAGGATTATTTAGGTCATCTTTTATAACCTAAATATTAATTTTAAAATAAATTTGAATAATAGATAACCGTAATTGAGTGAGATATGACTATTTTCTTTAATCACAATACATCAAAATATTTAAAAATATTACTTAGGGTTAAACAAATTATATGTAAAAATTAAATTGAAATCATATCGGAACAATAGCTATAGGTAATAGAAATAGATTTTCTTCATTCTGGTTATGTCCAAAACTTAAAAAGGATTATTTGGGTCATCTTGTATAACCTAAATATTAATTTTAAAATAAATTTGAATAATAGATAACCGTAATTGAGTGAGATATGACTATTTTTTTTAAACACAATACATCAGAATATTTTAAAAAATTATTTAGGGTTATTCAAATTTTATCTAAAAATTGAATTAAAATTAAATCGGAACAATCGCTAACGCTATTAGTTATTATATTTTCTTACCTCTGGTTGTGTTCAAACCGTAAAAAACATCATTTGGCTATCTCGTATATGCGAAATAGTAAATTTAACTTATATTCGAATAATAGATAACGGTAATAGAGTGAGATATAATTATTTTTTTTAAAAAACAATTTATAAGAAAAATTTAAAAAATTATTTACAGTAAATCAAATGAACTTTAAAAATTAAATTGAAATCAAATCGGACAATGCTGTAATGATTAATTGTTCTATTTTCTTAACCCTGGTTATGTCCAAAACTTAAAAAGGATCATTTGGGTCATCTTGTATAACCTAAATAATAATTTTAAATTGTATTTGAATAATAGATAACCGTAATTGAGTGAGATATGACTATTTTTTTAAAACCCAATACATAAACCTAGTTTTAAAAATCATTTAGGGTTAATCAAATTATATCTAAAAATTGATTTAAAATTAAATCGGAACAATCGCTAACGCTATTAGTTATTATATTTTCTTACCTCTGGTTGTGTTTAAACCGTAAAAAACATCATTTGGCTATCTCGTATATGCGAAATAGTAAATTTAAATTATATTCGAATAATAGATAACAGTAATAGAGTGAGATATGATTAGTTTTTTAAAAAACAATTCATAAGAAAGATTTTAAAAATAATTTACATTACATCAAATGAACTTCAAAAATTAAATCGGACAATGCTGTAATGAATAATTGTTCTATTTTCTTAACCCTGGTTATGTCCAAAACTTAAAAAGGATCAATTGGGTCATTTTGTATGACCTAAATATTAATTTTAAAATAAATTTGAATAATAGATAACCGTAATTGAGTGAGATATGAATATTTTTTTTAAACATACTACATAAAACTATTTTTAAAAATCACTTAGGGTTAATCAAATTATATCTAAAAATTGAATTAAAATTAAATCGGAACAATCGCCAACGCTATTAGTTATTACATTTTCTTAACTCTGGTTGTGTTCAAACCGTAAAAAACATCATTTGGCTATCTTGTATTTGCGAAATAGTAAATGTAAATTATATTCGAATAATAAATAACAGTAATAGAGTGAGATATAATAATTTAAAAAAAAAACAATTCATAAGAAATATTTTAAAAATAATTTACAGTACATCAAATGAACTTCAAAGATTAAATTGGAATCAAATCGGACAATGCTATAATGATTAATCGTTCTATTTTCTTAACCCTGGTTATGTCCAAAACTTAAAAAGGATCAATTGGGTCATCTTGTATAACCTAAATATTAATTTTAAAATAAATTTGAATTATAGATAACCGTAATTGAGTAAGATATGATTATTTTTTTTAAATACAATACCTCAAAATATTTTTAAAAATCATTTAGGGTTAATCAAATTATATCTAAAAATTTAATCGGAACAATCGTTAACGCTATTAGTTATTATATTTTCTTAATTCTGGTTGTGTTCAAAACGTAAAAAACATCATTTGGCTATCTTGTATATGCGATATAGTAAATGTAAATTATATTCGAATAATAAATAACAGTAATAGAGTGGCATATAATATTTTTTTTAAAAAATAATTTACAGTAAATCAAATGAACTTTAAAAATTAAATTGGAATCAAATCGGACAATGCTATAATGATTAATCGTTCTATTTTCTTAACCCTGGTTATGTCCTGAACTTAAAAAGGATCATTTGACTCATTTTGTATAACCTAAATATTAATTTTAAAATAAATTTGAATAATAGATTACCGTAATTGAGTGAGATATGACTATTTTTTTATAAAACAATACATTAAAAAATTTAAAATAATTATTTAGGGTAAAACAAATTATATCTAAAAATTAAATCGGAACAATCGTTAATGCTATTATTTATTATGTTTTCTTAATTGTGGCTGTCTTCAAACCGTAAAGAACATCATTTGGCTCTCTTGTATATGCGAAATAGTAAATTTAAATCTTATTTGAATAATAGATAACAGTAATAGAGTGAGATATAATTATTTTTTTTAAAAAACAATTTATAAGAAAAATTTAAAAAATAATTTACAGTAAATCAAATGAACTTTAAAAGTTAAATTGGAATCAAATCGGACAATGCTATAATGATTAATCGTTCTATTTTCTTAACCCTGGTTATGTCAAAAACATAAAAAGGATCATTTGAGTCATCTTGTATAACCTAAATATTAATTTTAAAATAAATTTGAATAATAGATAACCGTAATTGAGTGAGATATGACTATTTTTTTAAAACACAATACATAAAACTAGTTTTAAAAATCATTTAGGGTTAATTAAATTATATCTAAAAATTGATTTAATATTAAATCGGAACAATCGCTAACGCTATTACTTATTATATTTTCTTACCTCTGGTTGTGTTCAAACCGTAAAAAACATCATTTGGCTATCTCGTATATGCGAAATAGTAAATTTAAATTATATTCGAATAATAGATAACAGTAATAGAGAGAGATATGATTAGTTTATTAAAAAACAATTCATAAGAAAGATTTTAAAAATAATTTACAGTACATCAAATGAACTTCAAAAATTAAATTGGAATTAAATCGGGCAATGCTATAATGAATAATTGTTTTATTTTCTTAGCCCTGGTTATGTCCAAAACTTAAAAAGGATCAAATGGGTCATCTTGTATAACCCAAATAATAATTTTAAATTGTATTTGAATAATAGATAACCGTAATTGAGTGAGATATGACTTTTTTCTTTACAATACATCAAAATATCTTTAAAAATTATTTAGGGTTAATCAAATTATATCTAAAAATTAATTTAAAATTAAATTGGAACAATCGGTAACGCTATTAGTTATTATATTTTCTTAGTTCTGGTTGTGTTCAAACCGTAAAAAACATCATTTGGCTATCTTGTATATGCGAAATAGTAAAATTAAATTATATTCGAATAATAGATAACAGTAACAAAGTGAGATATGATTATTTTTTTAAAAAGCAATTCATAAGATTTTAAAAATAATTTACAGTACATCAAATGAACTTCAAAAATTAAATTGGAAATAAATCGGACAATGCTATAATGATTAATTGTTCTATTTTCTTAATCCTGGTTATGTCCAAAACTTAAAAAGGATCAATTGGGTCATCTTGTATAACCTAAATATTAATTTTAAAATAAATTTGAATAATAGATAACCGTAATTGAGTGAGATATGACTATTTTCTTTAATCACAATACATCAAAATATTTAAAAATATTACTTAGGGTTAAACAAATTATATGTAAAAATTAAATTGAAATCATATTGGAACAATAGCTATAGGTAATATTAATCGATTTTCTTTATCCTGGTTATGTCCAAAACATAAAAAGGATCATTCGAGTCATCTTGTATAACCTAAATAATAATTTTAAATTATATTTGAATAATAGATAACCGTAATTGAGTGAGATATGACTATTTTTTTAATACATAATACATAAAACTATTTTTAAAAATCATTTAGGGTTAATCAAATTATATCTAAAAATTTAATTAAAATTAAATAGGAACAATCGCCAACGCTATTAGTTATTACATTTTCTTAACTCTGGTTGTGTTCAAACCGCAAAAAACATCATTTGGCTATCTTGTATATGCGAAATAGTAACTTTAAATTATATTCGAATAATAGATATCAGTAATAGAGTGGCATATAATATTTTTTTTAAAAAACAATTCATAAGAAAAATATTAAAAATAATTTAGAGTACATTAAATGAACTTTAAAAATTAAATTGGAATTAAATCCCACAATGCTATAATGAATAATTGTTCTATTTTCTTAACCCTGGTTATGTCCAAAACTTAAAAAGGATCAATTGGGTCATCTTGTATAACCGAAATATTAATTTTAAAATAAATTTGAATAATAGATAACCGTAATTGAGTGAGATATGACTATTTTTTTTAATCACATCACAATATTTTAAAATATTACTTAGGGTTAAACAAATTATATCTAAAAATTAAATTGAAATCATATTGGAACAATAGCTATAGGTAATATTAATCGATTTTCTTTATCCTGGTTATGTCCAAAACATAAAAAGGATCATTCGAGTCATCTTGTATAACCTAAATAATAATTTTAAATTATATTTGAATAATAGATAACCGTAATTGAGTGAGATATGACTATTTTTTTTATACATAATACATAAAACTATTTTTAAAAATCATTTAGGGTTAATCAAATTATATCTAAAAATTTAATTAAAATTAAATAGGAACAATCGCCAACGCTATTAGTTATTACATTTTCTTAACTCTGGTTGTGTTCAAACCGCAAAAAACATCATTTGGCTATCTTGTATATGCGAAATAGTAACTTTAAATTATATTCGAATAATAGATATCAGTAATAGAGTGAGATAAAATTATTTTTTTTTAAAACAATTCATAAGAAAAATTTTAAAAATAATTTACAGTACATCAAATGAACTTCAAAGATTAAATTGGAATCAAATCGGACAATGCTATAATGATTAATTGTTCTATTTTCTTAACCCTCGTTATGACCAAAACTTAAAAAGGATTATTTAGGTCATCTTTTATAACCTAAATATTAATTTTAAAATAAATTTGAATAATAGATAACCGTAATTGAGTGAGATATGACTATTTTCTTTAATCACAATACATCAAAATATTTAAAAATATTACTTAGGGTTAAACAAATTATATGTAAAAATTAAATTGAAATCATATCGGAACAATAGCTATAGGTAATAGAAATAGATTTTCTTCATTCTGGTTATGTCCAAAACTTAAAAAGGATCATTTGGGTCATCTTGTATAACCTAAATATTAATTTTAAAATAAATTTGAATAATAGATAACCGTAATTGAGTGAGATATGACTATTTTTTTTAAACACAATACATCAGAATATTTTAAAAAATTATTTAGGGTTATTCAAATTTTATCTAAAAATTGAATTAAAATTAAATCGGAACAATCGCTAACGCTATTAGTTATTATATTTTCTTACCTCTGGTTGTGTTCAAACCGTAAAAAACATCATTTGGCTATCTCGTATATGCGAAATAGTAAATTTAACTTATATTCGAATAATAGATAACAGTAATAGAGTGAGATATAATTATTTTTTTTAAAAAACAATTTATAAGAAAAATTTAAAAAATTATTTACAGTAAATCAAATGAACTTTAAAAATTAAATTGAAATCAAATCGGACAATGCTGTAATGATTAATTGTTCTATTTTCTTAACCCTGGTTATGTCCAAAACTTAAAAAGGATCATTTGGGTCATCTTGTATAACCTAAATAATAATTTTAAATTGTATTTGAATAATAGATAACCGTAATTGAGTGAGATATGACTATTTTTTTAAAACCCAATACATAAACCTAGTTTTAAAAATCATTTAGGGTTAATCAAATTATATCTAAAAATTGATTTAAAATTAAATCGGAACAATCGCTAACGCTATTAGTTATTATATTTTCTTACCTCTGGTTGTGTTTAAACCGTAAAAAACATCATTTGGCTATCTCGTATATGCGAAATAGTAAATTTAAATTATATTCGAATAATAGATAACAGTAATAGAGTGAGATATGATTAGTTTTTTAAAAAACAATTCATAAGAAAGATTTTAAAAATAATTTACATTACATCAAATGAACTTCAAAAATTAAATCGGACAATGCTATAATGAATAATTGTTCTATTTTCTTAACCCTGGTTATGTCCAAAACTTAAAAAGGATCAATTGGGTCATTTTGTATGACCTAAATATTAATTTTAAAATAAATTTGAATAATAGATAACCGTAATTGAGTGAGATATGATTATTTTTTTTAAACACAATACCTCAAAATATTTTTAAAAATCATTTAGGGTTAATCAAATTATATCTAAAAATTGAATTAAAATTAAATCGGAACAATCGCCAACGCTATTAGTTATTACATTTTCTTAACTCTGGTTGTGTTCAAACCGTAAAAAACATCATTTGGCTATCTTGTATATGCGAAATAGTAAATGTAAATTATATTCGAATAATAAATAACAGTAATAGAGTGAGATATAATAATTTAAAAAAAAAACAATTCAAAAGAAAAATTTTAAAAATAATTTACAGTACATCAAATGAACTTCAAAAATTAAATTGGAATCAAATCGGACAATGCTATAATGATTAATTGTTCTATTTTCTTAACCCTGGTTATGTCCAAAACTTAAAAAGGATCATTTGGGTCATCTTGTATAACCTAAATATTAATTTTAAAATAAATTTGAATAATAGATAACCGTAATTGAGTGAGATATGACTATTTTTTTTTAAACACATTACATTATAATATTTTTAAAAATTATTTAGGGTTAAACAAATTATATCTAAAAATTAACTTAAAATCATATCGGAACCATAGCTATAGGTAGTAGTAATCGATTTTCTCTATCCTGGTTATGTCCAAAACATAAAAAGGATTATTTGAGTCATCTTGTATAACCTAAATAATAATTTAAAATTATATTTGAATAACCGCAATTGAGTGAGATATGAATATTTTTTTTAAACATACTACATAAAACTATTTTTAAAAATCACTTAGGGTTAATCAAATTATATCTAAAAATTGAATTAAAATTAAATCGGAACAATCGCCAACGCTATTAGTTATTACATTTTCTTAACTCTGGTTGTGTTCAAACCGTAAAAAACATCATTTGGCTATCTTGTATTTGCGAAATAGTAAATGTAAATTATATTCGAATAATAAATAACAGTAATAGAGTGAGATATAATAATTTAAAAAAAAAACAATTCATAAGAAATATTTTAAAAATAATTTACAGTACATCAAATGAACTTCAAAAATTAAATCGGACAATGCTATAATGAATAATTGTCCTATTTTCTTAACCCTGGTTATGTCCAAAACTTAAAAAGGATCAATTGGGTCATCTTGTATAACCTAAATAATAATTTTAAATTGTATTTGAATAATAGATAACCGTAATTGAGTGAGATATTACTTTTTTCTTTAATCACAATACATCAAAATATTTAAAAATATTACTTAGGGTTAAACAAATTATATGTAAAAATTAAATTGAAATCATATCGGAACAATAGCTATAGGTAATAGAAATAGATTTTCTTCATTCTGGTTATGTCCAAAACTTAAAAAGGATCATTTGGGTCATCTTGTATAAACTAAATATTAATTTTAAAATAAATTTGAATAATAGATAACCGTAATTGAGTGAGATATGCCTATTTTTTTTAAACACAATACATCAGAATACTTTAAAAAATTATATAGGGTTATTCAAATTTTATCTAAAAATTGAATTAAAATTAAATCGGAACAATCGCTAACGCTATTAGTTATTACATTTTCTTAACTCTGGTTGTGTTCAAACCGTAAAAAACATCATTTGGCTATCTTGTATATGCGAAATAGTAAATTTAACTTATATTCGAATAATAGATAGCAGTAATAGAGTGAGATATAATTATTTTTTTAGAAAATAATTCATAAGAAAAATTTTAAAAATAATTTACAGCCCATCAAATGAACTTCAAAGATTAAATTGGAATCAAATCGGACAATGCAATAATGATTAATTGTTCTATTTTCTTAATTCTGGTTATATCCAAAATTTAAAAAGGATCATTTGAGTCATCTTGTATTACCTAAATATTAATTTTAAAATAAATTTGAATAATAGATAACAGTAATTGAGCGAGATATGACTATTTTTTTTAATCACAATATATTAAAATATTTTTAAAAATCATTTAGTGTTTATCAAATTATATCTAAAAATCGAATTAAAATTAAATGGGAACAATCGCCAACGCTATTAGTTATTACATTTTCTTAACTCTGGTTGTGTTCAAACCGTAAAAAACATCATTTGGCTATCTTGTATATTGGCAATAGTAAATTTAAATTCTATTCGAATAATAGATAACAGTAATAGAGTGAGATATAACTATTTAAAAAAAAAAAATTCATAAGAAAAATTTTAAAAATAATTTACAGTACATCAAATGAACTTCAAAAATTAAATTGGAATCAAATCGGACAATGCTGTAATGATTAATTGTTCTATTTTCTTAACCCTGGTTATGTCCAAAACTTAAAAAGGATCATTTGGGTCATCTTGTATAACCTAAATAATAATTTTAAATTGTATTTGAATAATAGATAACCGTAATTGAGTGAGATATGACTATTTTTTTAAAACCCAATACATAAACCTAGTTTTAAAAATCATTTAGGGTTAATCAAATTATATCTAAAAATTGATTTAAAATTAAATCGGAACAATCGCTAACGCTATTAGTTATTATATTTTCTTACCTCTGGTTGTGTTCAAACCGTAAAAAACATCATTTGGCTATCTCGTATATGCGAAATAGTAAATTTAAATTATATTCGAATAATAGATAACAGTAATAGAGTGAGATATGATTAGTTTTTTAAAAAACAATTCATAAGAAAGATTTTAAAAATAATTTACATTACATCAAATGAACTTCAAAAATTAAATTGGAATTAAATCGGACAATGCTATAATGAATAATTGTTCTATTTTCTTAACCCTGGTTATGTCCAAAACTTAAAAAGGATCAATTGGGTCATCTTGTATGACCTAAATATTAATTTTAAAATAAATTTGAATAATAGATAACCGTAATTGAGTGAGATATGATTATTTTTTTTAAACACAATACCTCAAAATATTTTTAAAAATCATTTAGGGTTAATCAAATTATATCTAAAAATTGAATTAAAATTAAATCGGAACAATCGCCAACGCTATTAGTTATTACATTTTCTTAACTCTGGTTGTGTTCAAACCGTAAAAAACATCATTTGGCTATCTTGTATATGCGAAATAGTAAATGTAAATTATATTCGAATAATAAATAACAGTAATAGAGTGAGATATAATAATTTAAAAAAAAAAACAATTCAAAAGAAAAATTTTAAAAATAATTTACAGTACATCAAATGAACTTCAAAAATTAAATTGGAATCAAATCGGACAATGCTATAATGATTAATTGTTCTATTTTCTTAACCCTGGTTATGTCCAAAACTTAAAAAGGATCATTTGGGTCATCTTGTATAACCTAAATATTAATTTTAAAATAAATTTGAATAATAGATAACCGTAATTGAGTGAGATATGACTATTTTTTTTTAAACACAATACATTATAATATTTTTAAAAATTATTTAGGGTTAAACAAATTATATCTAAAAATTAACTTAAAATCATATCGGAACCATAGCTATAGGTAGTAGTAATCGATTTTCTCTATCCTGGTTATGTCCAAAACATAAAAAGGATTATTTGAGTCATCTTGTATAACCTAAATAATAATTTAAAATTATATTTGAATAACCGCAATTGAGTGAGATATGAATATTTTTTTTAAACATACTACATAAAACTATTTTTAAAAATCACTTAGGGTTAATCAAATTATATCTAAAAATTGAATTAAAATTAAATCGGAACAATCGCCAACGCTATTAGTTATTACATTTTCTTAACTCTGGTTGTGTTCAAACCGTAAAAAACATCATTTGGCTATCTTGTATTTCCGAAATAGTAAATGTAAATTATATTCGAATAATAAATAACAGTAATAGAGTGAGATATAATAATTTAAAAAAAAAACAATTCATAAGAAATATTTTAAAAATAATTTACAGTACTTCAAATGAACTTCAAAAATTTAATCGGACAATGCTATAATGAATAATTGTCCTATTTTCTTAACCCTGGTTATGTCCAAAACTTAAAAAGGATCAATTGGGTCATCTTGTATAACCTAAATAATAATTTTAAATTGTATTTGAATAATAGATAACCGTAATTGAGTGAGATATGACTTTTTTCTTTAAACACAATACATCAAAATATTTTTAAAAATCATTTAGCGTTAATCAAATTATATCTAAAAATTAATTTAAAATTAAATTGGAACAATCGTTAACGCTATTAGTTATATTTTCTTAGTTCTGGTTGTGTTCAAACCGTAAAAAACATCATTTGGCTATCTTGTATATGCGAAATAGTAAAATTAAATTATATTCGAATAATAAATAACAGTAATAGAGTGGGATATGATTATTTTTTAAAAAGCAATTCATAAGATTTTAAAAATAATTTTCAGTACATCAAATGAACTTCAAAAATTAAATTGGAATTAAATCGGACAATGCTATAATGAATAATTGTTTTATTTTCTTAACCCTGGTTATGTCCAAAACTTAAAAAGGATCATTTGGGTCATCTTGTATAACCTAAATATTAATTTTAAAATAAATTTGAATAATAGATAACCGTAATTGAGTGAGATATTTAGGGTAAAACAAATTATATCTAAAAATTAAATTAAAATCATATCGGAACAATAGCTATAGGTAATAGTAATCGATTTTCTTTATCCTGGTTATGTCCAAAACATAAAAAGGATCATTTGAGTCATCTTGTATAACCTAAATAATAATTTTTAATTATATTTGAATAATAGATAACCGTAATTGAGTGAGATATGACTATTTTTTTTTAAACACAATACATTAAATTATTTTTAAAAATCATTTAGGGTTAATCAAATTATATCTAAAAATTAAATTAAAATCATATCGGAACAATAGCTATAGGTAATAGTAATCGATTTTCTTTATCCTGGTTATGTCCAAAACATAAAAAGGATCATTTGAGTCATCTTGTATAACCTAAATAATAATTTTTAATTATATTCGAATAATAGATATCAGTAATAGAGTGAGATATAATTATTTTTTTTAAAAACAATTTATAAGAAAAATTTAAAAAATTATTTACAGTAAATCAAATGAACTTTAAAAATTAAATTGAAATCAAATCGGACAATGCTTTAATGATTAATCCTTCTATTTTCTTAACCCTCGTTATGTCCAAAACTTAAAAAGGATCATTTGAGTCATCTTGTATAAACTAAATAATAATTTTAAATTATATTTGAATATTAGATAACCGTAATTGAGTGAGATATGACTATTTTTTTAAAACATAATACATAAAACTATTTTTAAAAATCATTTAGGGTTAATCAAATTATATCTAAAAATTGAATTAAAATTAAATAGGAACAATCGCCAACGCTATTAGTTATTACATCTTCTTAACTCTGGTTGTGTTCAAACCGCAAAAAACATCATTTGGCTATCTTGTATATGCCAAATAGTAAATTTAAATTATATTCGAATAATAGATATCAGTAATAGAGTGAGATATAATTATTTTTTTTTAAAACAATTCATAAGAAAAATTTTAAAAATAATTTACAGTACATCAAATGAACTTCAAAGATTAAATTGGAATCAACTCGGACAATGCTATAATGATTAATTGTTCTATTTTCTTAACCCTCGTTATGTCCAAAACTTAAAAAGGATCATTTGAGTCATCTTGTATAACCTAAATATTAATTTTAAAATAAATTTGAATAATAGATAACCGTAATTGAGTGAGATATGACTATTTTTTTTTTTAAAACAATACATTAAAATATTTAAAATAATTATATAGGGTTAAACAAATTATATCTAAAAATTAAAATCATATCGGAACAATAGCTATAGGTAATAGAAATCGATTTTCTTCATTCTGGTTATGTCCAAAACTTAAAAAGGATCATTTGGGTCATCTTGTATAACCTAAATATTAATTTTAAAATAAATTTGAATAATAGATAACCGTAATTGAGTGAGATATAACTATTTTTTTTAAACACAATACATCAGAATACTTTAAAAAATTATTGAGGGTTATTCAAATTTTATCTAAAAATTGAATTAAAATTAAATCGGAACAATCGCTAACGCTATTAGTTATTACATTTTCTTAATTCTGGTTGTGTTCAAACCGTAAAAAACTTCATTTGGCTATCTTGTATATGCGAAATAGTAAATTTAAATTATATTCGAATAATAGATATCAGTAATAGAGTGAGATATAATTATTTTTTTTAAAAAACAATTTATAAGAAATATTTAAAAAATTATTTACAGTAAATCAAATGAACTTTAAAAATTAAATTGAAATCAAATCGGACAATGCTTTAATAATTAATCCTTCTATTTTCTTAACCCTCGTTATGTCCAAAACTTAAAAAGGATCATTTGAGTCATCTTGTATAACCTAAATATTAATTTTAAAATAAATTTGAATAATAGATAACCGTAATTGAGTGAGATATGACTATTTTTTTTTTAAAAACAATACATTAAAATATTTAAAATAATTATATAGGGTTAAACAAATTATATCTAAAAATTAAAATCATATCGGAACAATAGCTATAGGCAATAGTAATCGATTTTCTTAACCCTGGTTATGTCCAAAACTTAAAAAGGATCATTTGAGTCATCTTGTATAACCTAAATATTAATTTTAAAATAAATTTGAATAATAGATAACCATAATTGAGTGAGATATGACTATTTTTTTAAAACATAATACATAAAACTATTTTTAAAAATCATTTAGGGTTAATCAAATTATATCTAAAAATTGAATTAAAATTAAATAGGAACAATCGCCAACGCTATTAGTTATTACATTGTCTTAACTCTGGTTGTGTTCAAACCGCAAAAAACATCAATTGGCTATCTTGTATATGCGAAATAGTAAATGTAAATTATATTCGAATAATAAATAACGGTAATAGAGTGAGATATAATAATTTAAAAAAAAAACAATTCATAAGAAAAATTTTAAAAATAATTTACAGTACATCAAATGAACTTCAAAAATTAAATTGGATTTAAATCGGACAATGCTGTAATGATTAATTGTTCTATTTTCTTAACCCTGGTTATGTCCAAAACTTAAAAAGGATCATTTGGGTCATCTTGTATAACCTAAATATTAATTTTAAAATAAATTTGAATAATAGATAACCGTAATTGAGTGAGATATGACTATTTTTTTTTTAAAACAATACATTAAAATATTTAGAATAATTATTTAGGGTTAAACAAATTATATCTAAAAATTAAATTGAAATCATATCGGAACAATAGCTATAGGTAATATTAATCGATTTTCTTTATCCTGGTTATGTCCAAAACATAAAAAGGATCATTCGAGTCATCTTGTATAACCTAAATAATAATTTTAAATTATATTTGAATAATAGATAACCGTAATTGAGTGAGATATGACTATTTTTTTAAAACATAATACATAAAACTATTTTTAAAAATCATTTAGGGTTAATCAAATTATATCTAAAATTTGAATTAAAATTAAATAGGAACAATCGCCAACGCTATTAGTTATTACATTTTCTTAACTCTGGTTGTGTTCAAACCGCAAAAAACATCATTTGGCTATCTTGTATATGCGAAATAGTAAATTTAAATTATATTCGAATAATAGATATCAGTAATAGAGTGAGATATAATTATTTTTTTTAAAAACAATTCATAAGAAAAATTTTAAAAATAATTTACAGTACATGAAATGAACTTCAAAGATTAAATTGGAATCAAATCGGACAATGCTATAATGATTAATCGTTCTATTTTCTTAACCCTGGTTATGTCCAAAACTTAAAAAGGATCAATTGGGTCATCTTGTATAACCTAAATATTAATTTTAAAATAAATTTGAATTATAGATAACCGTAATTGAGTAAGATATGATTATTTTTTTTAAACACAATACCTCAAAATATTTTTAAAAATCATTTAGGGTTAATCAAATTATATCTAAAAATTTAATCGGAACAATCGTTAACGCTATTAGTTATTGTATTTTCTTAATTCTGGTTGTGTTCAAACCGTAAAAAACATCATTTGGCTATCTTGTATTTGCGATATAGTAAATGTAAATTATATTCGAATAATAAATAACAGTAATAGAGTGGCATATATTTTTTTTAAAAAACAATTTATAAGAAAAATTTAAAAAATAATTTACAGTAAATCAAATGAACTTTAAAAATTAAATTGGAATCAAATCGGACAATGCTATAATGATTAATCGTTCTATTTTCTTAACCCTGGTTATGTCCTGAACTTAAAAAGGATCATTTGACTCATTTTGTATAACCTAAATATTAATTTTAAAATAAATTTGAATAATAGATAACCGTAATTGAGTGAGATATGACTATTTTTTTATCAAACAATACATTAAAAAATTTAAAATAATTATTTAGTGTAAAACAAATTATATCTAAAAATTAAATCGGAACAATCGTTAATGCTATTATTTATTATGTTTTCTTAATTGTGGCTGTCTTCAAACCGTAAAGAACATCATTTGGCTCTCTTGTATATGCGAAATAGTAAATTTAAATCTTATTCGAATAATAGATAACAGTAATAGAGTGAGATATAATTATTTTTTTTAAAAAACAATTTATAAGAAAAATTTAAAAAATAATTTACAGTAAATCAAATGAACTTTAAAAGTTAAATTGGAATCAAATCGGACAATGCTATAATGATTAATCGTTCTATTTTCTTAACCCTGGTTATGTCCAAAACATAAAAAGGATCATTTGAGTCATCTTGTATAACCTAAATATTAATTTTAAAATAAATTTGAATAATAGATAACCGTAATTGAGTGAGATATGACTATTTTTTTAAAACACAATACATAAAACTAGTTTTAAAAATCATTTAGGGTTAATTAAATTATATCAAAATTGATTTAATATTAAATCGGAACAATCGCTAACGCTATTACTTATTATATTTTCTTACCTCTGGTTGTGTTCAAACCGTAGAAAACATCATTTGGCTATCTCGTATATGCGAAATAGTAAATTTAAATTATATTCGAATAATAGATAACAGTAATAGAGAGAGATATGATTAGTTTATTAAAAAACAATTCATAAGAAAGATTTTAAAAATAATTTACAGTACATCAAATGAACTTCAAAAATTAATTTGGAATTAAATCGGACAATGCTATAATGAATAATTGTTTTATTTTCTTAGCCCTGGTTATGTCCAAAACTTAAAAAGGATCAAATGGGTCATCTTGTATAACCCAAATAATAATTTTAAATTGTATTTGAATAATAGATAACCGTAATTGAGTGAGATATGACTTTTTTCTTTACAATACATCAAAATATCTTTAAAAATTATTTAGGGTTAATCAAATTATATCTAAAAATTAATTTAAAATTAAATTGGAACAATCGGTAACGCTATTAGTTATTATATTTTCTTAGTTCTGGTTGTGTTCAAACCGTAAAAAACATCATTTGGCTATCTTGTATATGCGAAATAGTAAAATTAAATTATATTCGAATAATAGATAACAGTAACAAAGTGAGATATGATTATTTTTTTAAAAAGCAATTCATAAGATTTTAAAAATAATTTACAGTACATCAAATGAACTTCAAAAATTAAATTGGAAATAAATCGGACAATGCTATAATGATTAATTGTTCTATTTTCTTAATCCTGGTTATGTCCAAAACTTAAAAAGGATCAATTGGGTCATCTTGTATAACCTAAATATTAATTTTAAAATAAATTTGAATAATAGATAACCGTAATTGAGTGAGATATGATTATTTTTTTTAAACACAATACCTCAAAATATTTTTAAAAATCATTTAGGGTTAATCAAATTATATCTAAAAATTTAATCGGAACAATCGTCAACGCTATTAGTTATTATATTTTCTTAAGTCTGGTTGTGTTCAAACCGTAAAAAACATCATTTGGATATCTTGTATATGCGATATAGTAAATGTAAATTATATTCGAATAATAAATAACAGTAATAGAGTGGCATATAATATTTTTTTTAAAAAACAATTTATAAGAAAAATTTAAAAAATAATTTACAGTAAATCAAATGAACTTTAAAAATTAAATTGGAATCAAATCGGACAATGCTATAATGATTAATCGTTCTATTTTCTTAACCCTGGTTATGTCCTGAACTTAAAAAGGATCATTTGACTCATTTTGTATAACCTAAATATTAATTTTAAAATAAATTTGAATAATAGATAACCGTAATTGAGTGAGATATGACTATTTTTTTATTAAACAATACATTAAAAAATTTAAAATAATTATTTAGGGTAAAACAAATTATATCTAAAAATTAAATCGGAACAATCGTTAATGCTATTAGTTATTACATTTTCTTAACTCTGGTTGTGTTCAAACCGTAAAAAACATCATTTGGATATCTTGTATATGCGATATAATAAATGTAAATTATATTCGAATAATAAATAACAGTAATAGAGTGGCATATAATATTTTTTTTAAAAAACAATTTATAAGAAAAATTTAAAAAATAATTTACAGTAAATCAAATGAACTTTAAAAACTAAATTGGAATCAAATCGGACAATGCTATAATGATTAATCGTTCTATTTTCTTAACCCTGGTTATGTCCAAAACTTAAAAAGGATCATTTGGGTCATCTTGTATAACCTAAATAATAATTTTAAATTGTATTTGAATAATAGATAACCGTAATTGAGTGAGATATGACTATTTTTTTAAAACCCAATACATAAACCTAGTTTTAAAAATCATTTAGGGTTAATCAAATTATATCTAAAAATTGATTTAAAATTAAATCGGAACAATCGCTAACGCTATTAGTTATTATATTTTCTTACCTCTGGTTGTGTTCAAACCGTAAAAAACATCATTTGGCTTACTCGTATATGCGAAATAGTAAATTTAAATTATATTCGAATAATAGATAACAGTAATAGAGTGAGATATGATTAGTTTTTTAAAAAACAATTCATAAGAAAGATTTTAAAAATAATTTACATTACATCAAATGAACTTCAAAAATTAAATTGGAATTAAATCGGACAATGCTATAATGAATAATTGTTCTATTTTCTTAACCCTGGTTATGTCCAAAACTTAAAAAGGATCAATTGGGTCATCTTGTATGACCTAAATATTAAATTTAAAATAAGTTTGAATAATAGATAACCGTAATTGAGTGAGATATGATTATTTTTTTTAAACACAATACCTCAAAATATTTTTAAAAATCATTTAGGGTTAATCAAATTATATCTAAAAATTGAATTAAAATTAAATCGGAACAATCGCCAACGCTATTAGTTATTACATTTTCTTAACTCTGGTTGTGTTCAAACCGTAAAAAACATCATTTGGCTATCTTGTATATGCGAAATAGTAAATGTAAATTATATTCGAATAATAAATAACAGTAATAGAGTGAGATATAATAATTTAAAAAAAAAACAATTCAAAAGAAAAATTTTAAAAATAATTTACAGTACATCAAATGAACTTCAAAAATTAAATTGGAATTAAATCGGACAATGCTATAATGAATAATTGTTCTATTTTCTTAACCCTGGTTATGTCCAAAACTTAAAAAGGATCATTTGGGTCATCTTGTATAACCTAAATATTAATTTTAAAATAAATTTGAATAATAGATAACCGTAATTGAGTGAGATATGACTATTTTTTTTTAAACACAATACATTATAATATTTTTAAAAATTATTTAGGGTTAAACAAATTATATCTAAAAATTAACTTAAAATCATATCGGAACCATAGCTATAGGTAGTAGTAATCGATTTTCTCTATCCTGGTTATGTCCAAAACATAAAAAGGATTATTTGAGTCATCTTGTATAACCTAAATAATAATTTAAAATTATATTTGAATATCCGCAATTGAGTGAGATATGAATATTTTTTTTAAACATACTACATAAAACTATTTTTAAAAATCACTTAGGGTTAATCAAATTATATCTAAAAATTGAATTAAAATTAAATCGGAACAATCGCCAACGCTATTAGTTATTACATTTTCTTAACTCTGGTTGTGTTCAAACCGTAAAAAACATCATTTGGCTATCTTGTATTTGCGAAATAGTAAATGTAAATTATATTCGAATAATAAATAACAGTAATAGAGTGAGATATAATAATTTAAAAAAAAAACAATTCATAAGAAATATTTTAAAAATAATTTACAGTATATCAAATGAACTTCAAAAATTGAATCGGACAATGCTATAATGAATAATTGTCCTATTTTCTTAACCCTGGTTATGTCCAAAACTTAAAAAGGATCAATTGGGTCATCTTGTATAACCTAAATAATAATTTTAAATTGTATTTGAATAATAGATAACCGTAATTGAGTGAGATATGACTTTTTTCTTTAAACACAATACATCAAAATATTTTTAAAAATCATTTAGCGTTAATCAAATTATATCTAAAAATTAATTTAAAATTAAATTGGAACAATCGTTAACGCTATTAGTTATATTTTCTTAGTTCTGGTAGTGTTCAAACCGTAAAAAACATCATTTGGCTATCTTGTATATGCGAAATAGTAAAATTAAATTATATTCGAATAATAGATAACAGTAATAGAGTGGGATATGATTATTTTTTAAAAAGCAATTCATAAGATTTTAAAAATAATTTTCAGTACATCAAATGAACTTCAAAAATTAAATTGGAATTAAATCGGACAATGCTATAATGAATAATTGTTTTATTTTCTTAACCCTGGTTATGTCCAAAACTTAAAAAGGATCATTTGGGTCATCTTGTATAACCTAAATATTAATTTTAAAATAAATTTGAATAATAGATAACCGTAATTGAGTGAGATATTTAGGGTAAAACAAATTATATCTAAAAATTAAATTAAAATCATATCGGAACAATAGCTATAGGTAATAGTAATCGATTTTCTTTATCCTGGTTATGTCCAAAACATAAAAAGGATCATTTGAGTCATCTTGTATAACCTAAATAATAATTTTTAATTATATTTGAATAATAGATAACCGTAATTGAGTGAGATATGACTATTTTTTTTTAAACACAATACATTAAATTATTTTTAAAAATCATTTAGGGTTAATCAAATTATATTTAAAAATTAAATTAAAATCATATCGGAACAATAGCTATAGGTAATAGTAATCGATTTTCTTTATCCTGGTTATGTCCAAAACATAAAAAGGATCATTTGAGTCATCTTGTATAACCTAAATAATAATTTTTAATTATATTCGAATAATAGATATCAGTAATAGAGTGAGATATAATTATTTTTTTTAAAAACAATTTATAAGAAAAATTTAAAAAATTATTTACAGTAAATCAAATGAACTTTAAAAATTAAATTGAAATCAAATCGGACAATGCTTTAATGATTAATCCTTCTATTTTCTTAACCCTCGTTATGTCCAAAACTTAAAAAGGATCATTTGAGTCATCTTGTATAACCTAAATATTAATTTTAAAATAAATTTGAATAATAGATAACCGTAATTGAGTGAGATATGACTATTTTTTTTTTAAAAACAATACATTAAAATATTTAAAATAATTATATAGGGTTAAACAAATTATATCTAAAAATTAAAATCATATCGGAACAATAGCTATAGGCAATAGTAATCGATTTTCTTAACCCTGGTTATGTCCAAAACTTAAAAAGGATCATTTGAGTCATCTTGTATAACCTAAATATTAATTTTAAAATAAATTTGAATAATAGATAACCATAATTGAGTGAGATATGACTATTTTTTTAAAACATAATACATAAAACTATTTTTAAAAATCATTTAGGGTTAATCAAATTATATCTAAAAATTGAATTAAAATTAAATAGGAACAATCGCCAACGCTATTAGTTATTACATTGTCTTAACTCTGGTTGTGTTCAAACCGCAAAAAACATCAATTGGCTATCTTGTATATGCGAAATAGTAAATGTAAATTATATTCGAATAATAAATAACGGTAATAGAGTGAGATATAATAATTTAAAAAAAAAACAATTCATAAGAAAAATTTTAAAAATAATTTACAGTACATCAAATGAACTTCAAAAATTAAATTGGATTTAAATCGGACAATGCTGTAATGATTAATTGTTCTATTTTCTTAACCCTGGTTATGTCCAAAACTTAAAAAGGATCATTTGGGTCATCTTGTATAACCTAAATATTAATTTTAAAATAAATTTGAATAATAGATAACCGTAATTGAGTGAGATATGACTATTTTTTTTTTAAAACAATACATTAAAATATTTAGAATAATTATTTAGGGTTAAACAAATTATATCTAAAAATTAAATTGAAATCATATCGGAACAATAGCTATAGGTAATATTAATCGATTTTCTTTATCCTGGTTATGTCCAAAACATAAAAAGGATCATTCGAGTCATCTTGTATAACCTAAATAATAATTTTAAATTATATTTGAATAATAGATAACCGTAATTGAGTGAGATATGACTATTTTTTTAAAACATAATACATAAAACTATTTTTAAAAATCATTTAGGGTTAATCAAATTATATCTAAAATTTGAATTAAAATTAAATAGGAACAATCGCCAACGCTATTAGTTATTACATTTTCTTAACTCTGGTTGTGTTCAAACCGCAAAAAACATCATTTGGCTATCTTGTATATGCGAAATAGTAAATTTAAATTATATTCGAATAATAGATATCAGTAATAGAGTGAGATATAATTATTTTTTTTAAAAACAATTCATAAGAAAAATTTTAAAAATAATTTACAGTACATCAAATGAACTTCAAAGATTAAATTGGAATCAAATCGGACAATGCTATAATGATTAATCGTTCTATTTTCTTAACCCTGGTTATGTCCAAAACTTAAAAAGGATCAATTGGGTCATCTTGTATAACCTAAATATTAATTTTAAAATAAATTTGAATTATAGATAACCGTAATTGAGTAAGATATGATTTTTTTTTTAAACACAATACCTCAAAATATTTTTAAAAATCATTTAGGGTTAATCAAATTATATCTAAAAATTTAATCGGAACAATCGTTAACGCTATTAGTTATTATATTTTCTTAATTCTGGTTGTGTTCAAACCGTAAAAAACATCATTTGGCTATCTTGTATATGCGATATAGTAAATGTAAATTATATTCGAATAATAAATAACAGTAATAGAGTGGCATATAATATTTTTTTTAAAAAACAATTTATAAGAAAAATTTAAAAAATAATTTACAGTAAATCAAATGAACTTTAAAAATTAAATTGGAATCAAATCGGACAATGCTATAATGATTAATCGTTCTATTTTCTTAACCCTGGTTATGTCCTGAACTTAAAAAGGATCATTTGACTCATTTTGTATAACCTAAATATTAATTTTAAAATAAATTTGAATAATAGATAACCGTAATTGAGTGAGATATGACTATTTTTTTATCAAACAATACATTAAAAAATTTAAAATAATTATTTAGGGTAAAACAAATTATATCTAAAAATTAAATCGGAACAATCGTTAATGCTATTATTTATTATGTTTTCTTAATTGTGGCTGTCTTCAAACCGTAAAGAACATCATTTGGCTCTCTTGTATATGCGAAATAGTAAATTTAAATCTTATTCGAATAATAGATAACAGTAATAGAGTGAGATATAATTATTTTTTTTAAAAAACAATTTATAAGAAAAATTTAAAAAATAATTTACAGTAAATCAAATGAACTTTAAAAGTTAAATTGGAATCAAATCGGACAATGCTATAATGATTAATCGTTCTATTTTCTTAACCCTGGTTATGTCCAAAACATAAAAAGGATCATTTGAGTCATCTTGTATAACCTAAATATTAATTTTAAAATAAATTTGAATAATAGATAACCGTAATTGAGTGAGATATGACTATTTTTTTAAAACACAATACATAAAACTAGTTTTAAAAATCATTTAGGGTTAATTAAATTATATCAAAATTGATTTAATATTAAATCGGAACAATCGCTAACGCTATTACTTATTATATTTTCTTACCTCTGGTTGTGTTCAAACCGTAGAAAACATCATTTGGCTATCTCGTATATGCGAAATAGTAAATTTAAATTATATTCGAATAATAGATAACAGTAATAGAGAGAGATATGATTAGTTTATTAAAAAACAATTCATAAGAAAGATTTTAAAAATAATTTACAGTACATCAAATGAACTTCAAAAATTAATTTGGAATTAAATCGGACAATGCTATAATGAATAATTGTTTTATTTTCTTAGCCCTGGTTATGTCCAAAACTTAAAAAGGATCAAATGGGTCATCTTGTATAACCCAAATAATAATTTTAAATTGTATTTGAATAATAGATAACCGTAATTGAGTGAGATATGACTTTTTTCTTTACAATACATCAAAATATCTTTAAAAATTATTTAGGGTTAATCAAATTATATCTAAAAATTAATTTAAAATTAAATTGGAACAATCGGTAACGCTATTAGTTATTATATTTTCTTAGTTCTGGTTGTGTTCAAACCGTAAAAAACATCATTTGGCTATCTTGTATATGCGAAATAGTAAAATTAAATTATATTCGAATAATAGATAACAGTAACAAAGTGAGATATGATTATTTTTTTAAAAAGCAATTCATAAGATTTTAAAAATAATTTACAGTACATCAAATGAACTTCAAAAATTAAATTGGAAATAAATCGGACAATGCTATAATGATTAATTGTTCTATTTTCTTAATCCTGGTTATGTCCAAAACTTAAAAAGGATCAATTGGGTCATCTTGTATAACCTAAATATTAATTTTAAAATAAATTTGAATAATAGATAACCGTAATTGAGTGAGATATGATTATTTTTTTTAAACACAATACCTCAAAATATTTTTAAAAATCATTTAGGGTTAATCAAATTATATCTAAAAATTTAATCGGAACAATCGTCAACGCTATTAGTTATTATATTTTCTTAAGTCTGGTTGTGTTCAAACCGTAAAAAACATCATTTGGATATCTTGTATATGCGATATAGTAAATGTAAATTATATTCGAATAATAAATAACAGTAATAGAGTGGCATATAATATTTTTTTTAAAAAACAATTTATAAGAAAAATTTAAAAAATAATTTACAGTAAATCAAATGAACTTTAAAAATGAAATTGGAATCAAATCGGACAATGCTATAATGATTAATCGTTCTATTTTCTTAACCCTGGTTATGTCCTGAACTTAAAAAGGATCATTTGACTCATTTTGTATAACCTAAATATTAATTTTAAAATAAATTTGAATAATAGATAACCGTAATTGAGTGAGATATGACTATTTTTTTATTAAACAATACATTAAAAAATTTAAAATAATTATTTAGGGTAAAACAAATTATATCTAAAAATTAAATCGGAACAATCGTTAATGCTATTAGTTATTACATTTTCTTAACTCTGGTTGTGTTCAAACCGTAAAAAACATCATTTGGATATCTTGTATATGCGATATAATAAATGTAAATTATATTCGAATAATAAATAACAGTAATAGAGTGGCATATAATATTTTTTTTAAAAAACAATTTATAAGAAAAATTTAAAAAATAATTTACAGTAAATCAAATGAACTTTAAAAACTAAATTGGAATCAAATCGGACAATGCTATAATGATTAATCGTTCTATTTTCTTAACCCTGGTTATGTCCAAAACTTAAAAAGGATCATTTGGGTCATCTTGTATAACCTAAATAATAATTTTAAATTGTATTTGAATAATAGATAACCGTAATTGAGTGAGATATGACTATTTTTTTAAAACCCAATACATAAACCTAGTTTTAAAAATCATTTAGGGTTAATCAAATTATATCTAAAAATTGATTTAAAATTAAATCGGAACAATCGCTAACGCTATTAGTTATTATATTTTCTTACCTCTGGTTGTGTTCAAACCGTAAAAAACATCATTTGGCTTACTCGTATATGCGAAATAGTAAATTTAAATTATATTCGAATAATAGATAACAGTAATAGAGTGAGATATGATTAGTTTTTTAAAAAACAATTCATAAGAAAGATTTTAAAAATAATTTACATTACATCAAATGAACTTCAAAAATTAAATTGGAATTAAATCGGACAATGCTATAATGAATAATTGTTCTATTTTCTTAACCCTGGTTATGTCCAAAACTTAAAAAGGATCAATTGGGTCATCTTGTATGACCTAAATATTAAATTTAAAATAAGTTTGAATAATAGATAACCGTAATTGAGTGAGATATGATTATTTTTTTTTATACACAATACCTCAAAATATTTTTAAAAATCATTTAGGGTTAATCAAATTATATCTAAAAATTGAATTAAAATTAAATCGGAACAATCGCCAACGCTATTAGTTATTACATTTTCTTAACTCTGGTTGTGTTCAAACCGTAAAAAACATCATTTGGCTATCTTGTATATGCGAAATAGTAAATGTAAATTATATTCGAATAATAAATAACAGTAATAGAGTGAGATATAATAATTTAAAAAAAAAACAATTCAAAAGAAAAATTTTAAAAATAATTTACAGTACATCAAATGAACTTCAAAAATTAAATTGGAATTAAATCGGACAATGCTATAATGAATAATTGTTCTATTTTCTTAACCCTGGTTATGTCCAAAACTTAAAAAGGATCATTTGGGTCATCTTGTATAACCTAAATATTAATTTTAAAATAAATTTGAATAATAGATAACCGTAATTGAGTGAGATATGACTATTTTTTTTTAAACACAATACATTATAATATTTTTAAAAATTATTTAGGGTTAAACAAATTATATCTAAAAATTAACTTAAAATCATATCGGAACCATAGCTATAGGTAGTAGTAATCGATTTTCTCTATCCTGGTTATGTCCAAAACATAAAAAGGATTATTTGAGTCATCTTGTATAACCTAAATAATAATTTAAAATTATATTTGAATAACCGCAATTGAGTGAGATATGAATATTTTTTTTAAACATACTACATAAAACTATTTTTAAAAATCACTTAGGGTTAATCAAATTATATCTAAAAATTGAATTAAAATTAAATCGGAACAATCGCCAACGCTATTAGTTATTACATTTTCTTAACTCTGGTTGTGTTCAAACCGTAAAAAACATCATTTGGCTATCTTGTATTTGCGAAATAGTAAATGTAAATTATATTCGAATAATAAATAACAGCAATAGAGTGAGATATAATAATTTAAAAAAAAAACAATTCATAAGAAATATTTTAAAAATAATTTACAGTACATCAAATGAACTTCAAAAATTGAATCGGACAATGCTATAATGAATAATTGTCCTATTTTCTTAAACCTGGTTATGTCCAAAACTTAAAAAGGATCAATTGGGTCATCTTGTATAACCTAAATAATAATTTTAAATTGTATTTGAATAATAGATAACCGTAATTGAGTGAGATATGACTTTTTTCTTTAAACACAATACATCAAAATATTTTTAAAAATCATTTAGCGTTAATCAAATTATATCTAAAAATTAATTTAAAATTAAATTGGAACAATCGTTAACGCTATTAGTTATATTTTCTTAGTTCTGGTAGTGTTCAAACCGTAAAAAACATCATTTGGCTATCTTGTATATGCGAAATAGTAAAATTAAATTATATTCGAATAATAGATAACAGTAATAGAGTGGGATATGATTATTTTTTAAAAAGCAATTCATAAGATTTTAAAAATAATTTTCAGTACATCAAATGAACTTCAAAAATTAAATTGGAATTAAATCGGACAATGCTATAATGAATAATTGTTTTATTTTCTTAACCCTGGTTATGTCCAAAACTTAAAAAGGATCATTTGAGTCATCTTGTATAACCTAAATAATAATTTTTAATTATATTCGAATAATAGATATCAGTAATAGAGTGAGATATAATTATTTTTTTTAAAAACAATTTATAAGAAAAATTTAAAAAATTATTTACAGTAAATCAAATGAACTTTAAAAATTAAATTGAAATCAAATCGGACAATGCTTTAATGATTAATCCTTCTATTTTCTTAACCCTCGTTATGTCCAAAACTTAAAAAGGATCATTTGAGTCATCTTGTATAACCTAAATATTAATTTTAAAATAAATTTGAATAATAGATAACCGTAATTGAGTGAGATATGACTATTTTTTTAAAACATAATACATAAAACTATTTTTTAAAATCATTTAGCGTTAATCAAATTATATCTAAAAATTGAATTAAAATTAAATAGGAACAATCGCCAACGCTATTAGTTATTACATTTTCTTAACTCTGGTTGTGTTCAAAACGCAAAAAACATCTTTTGGCTATCTTGTATATGCGAAATAGTAAATTTAAATTATATTCGAATAATAGATATCAGTAATAGAGTGAGATATAATTATTTTTTTTAAAAACAATTCATAAGAAAAATTTTAAAAATAATTTACAGTACATCAAATGAACTTCAAAGATTAAATTGGAATCAACTCGGACAATGCTATAATGAGTAATTGTTCTATTTTCTTAACCCTCGTTATGTCCAAAACATAAAAAGGATCATTTGAGTCATCTTGTATAACCTAAATAATAATTTTTAATTATATTCGAATAATAGATATCAGTAATAGAGTGAGATATAATTATTTTTTTTAAAAACAATTTATAAGAAAAATTTAAAAAATTATTTACAGTAAATCAAATGAACTTTAAAAATTAAATTGAAATCAAATCGGACAATGCTTTAATGATTAATCCTTCTATTTTCTTAACCCTCGTTATGTCCAAAACTTAAAAAGGATCATTTGGGTCATCTTGTATAACCTAAATATTAATTTTAAAATAAATTTGAATAATAGATAACCGTAATTGAGTGAGATATGACTATTTTTTTTTTAAAAACAATACATTAAAATATTTAAAATAATTATATAGGGTTAAACAAATTATATCTAAAAATTGAATTAAAATTAAATAGGAACAATCGCCAACGCTATTAGTTATTACATTTTCTTAACTCTGGTTGTGTTCAAAACGCAAAAAACATCTTTTGGCTATCTTGTATATGCGAAATAGTAAATTTAAATTATATTCGAATAATAGATATCAGTAATAGAGTGAGATATAATTATTTTTTTTAAAAACAATTCATAAGAAAAATTTTAAAAATAATTTACAGTACATCAAATGAACTTCAAAGATTAAATTGGAATCAACTCGGACAATGCTATAATGATTAATTGTTCTATTTTCTTAACCCTCGTTATGTCCAAAACTTAAAAAGGATCATTTGAGTCATCTTGTATAACCTAAATATTAATTTTAAAATAAATTTGAATAATAGATAACCGTAATTGAGTGAGATATGACTATTTTTTTTTTAAAAACAATACATTAAAATATTTAAAATAATTATATAGGGTTAAACAAATTATATCTAAAAATTAAAATCATATCGGAACAATAGCTATAGGTAATAGAAATCGATTTTCTTCATTCTGGTTATGTCCAAAACTTAAAAAGGATCATTTGGGTCATCTTGTATAACCTAAATATTAATTTTAAAATAAATTTGAATAATAGATAACCGTAATTGAGTGAGATATGACTATTTTTTTTAAACACAATACATCAGAATACTTTAAAAAATTATTTAGGGTTATTCAAATTTTATCTAAAAATTGAATTAAAATTAAATCGGAACAATCGCTAACGCTATTAGTTATTACATTTTCTTAATTCTGGTTGTGTTCAAACCGTAAAAAACTTCATTTGGCTATCTTGTATATGCGAAATAGTAAATTTAAATTATATTCGAATAATAGATATCAGTAATAGAGTGAGATATAATTATTTTTTTTAAAAAACAATTTATAAGAAAAATTTAAAAAATTATTTACAGTAAATCAAATGAACTTTAAAAATTAAATTGAAATCAAATCGGACAATGCTTTAATGATTAATCCTTCTATTTTCTTAACCCTCGTTATGTCCAAAACTTAAAAAGGATCATTTGAGTCATCTTGTATAACCTAAATATTAATTTTAAAATAAATTTGAATAATAGATAACCGTAATTGAGTGAGATATGACTATTTTTTTTTTAAAAACAATACATTAAAATATTTAAAATAATTATATAGGGTTAAACAAATTATATCTAAAAATTAAAATCATATCGGAACAATAGCTATAGGTAATAGTAATCGATTTTCTTAACCCTGGTTATGTCCAAAACTTAAAAAGGATCATTTGAGTCATCTTGTATAACCTAAATATTAATTTTAAAATAAATTTGAATAATAGATAACCATAATTGAGTGAGATATGACTATTTTTTTAAAACATAATACATAAAACTATTTTTAAAAATCATTTAGGGTTAATCAAATTATATCTAAAAATTGAATTAAAATTAAATAGGAACAATCGCCAACGCTATTAGTTATTACATTGTCTTAACTCTGGTTGTGTTCAAACCGCAAAAAACATCATTTGGCTATCTTGTATATGCGAAATAGTAAATGTAAATTATATTCGAATAATAAATAACGGTAATAGAGTGAGATATAATAATTTAAAAAAAAAAACAATTCATAAGAAAAATTTTAAAAATAATTTACAGTACATCAAATGAACTTCAAAAATTAAATTGGATTCAAATCGGACAATGCTGTAATGATTAATTGTTCTATTTTCTTAACCCTGGTTATGTCCAAAACTTAAAAAGGATCATTTGAGTCATCTTGTACAAGCTAAATATTAATTTTAAAATAAATTTGAATAATGATAACCGTAATTGAATGAGATATGACTATTTTTTTAAAACACAATACATAAAAAAATTGAAATAATTATTTAGGGTTAAACAAATTTTATCTAAAAATTAAATTGAAATCATATCAGAACAATAGCTATAGATAATAGTAATCGATTTTCTTTATCCTGGTTATGTCCAAAACATAAAAAGGATCATTTGGGTCATCTTGTATAACCTAAATATTAATTTTAAAATAAATTTGAATAATAGATAACCGTAATTGAGTGAGATATGACTATTTTTTTTTTAAAACAATACATTAAAATATTTAGAATAATTATTTAGGGTTAAACAAATTATATCTAAAAATTAAATTGAAATCATATCGGAACAATAGCTATAGGTAATAGTAATCGATTTTCTTTATCCTGGTTATGTCCAAAACATAAAAAGGATCATTTGAGTCATCTTGTATAAACTAAATAATAATTTTAAATTATATTTGAATATTAGATAACCGTAATTGAGTGAGATATGACTATTTTTTTAAAACATAATACATAAAACTATTTTTAAAAATCATTTAGGGTTAATCAAATTATATCTAAAAATTGAATTAAAATTAAATAGGAACAATCGCCAACGCTATTAGTTATTACATTTTCTTAACTCTGGTTGTGTTCAAACCGCAAAAAACATCATTTGGCTATCTTGTATATGCCAAATAGTAAATTTGAATTATATTCGAATAATCAGTAATAGAGTGAGATATAATTATTTTTTTTTAAAACAATTCATAAGAAAAATTTTAAAAATAATTTACAGTACATCAAATGAACTTCAAAGATTAAATTGGAATCAAATCGGACAATGCTATAATGATTAATTGTTCTATTTTCTTAACCCTCGTTATGTCCAAAACTTAAAAAGGATTATTTGAGTTGTCTTGTATAACCTAAATTTTAATTTTAAAACAAATTTGAATAATAGATAACCGTAATTGAGTGAGATATGACTATTTTCTTTAATCACAATACATCAAAATATTTAAAAATATTACTTAGGATTAAACAAATTATATGTAAAAATTAAATTGAAATCGTATCGGAACAATAGCTATAGGTAATAGAAATCGATTTTCTTCATTCTGGTTATGTCCAAAACTTAAAAAGGATCATTTGGGTCATCTTGTATAACCTAAATATTAATTTTAAAATAAATTTGAATAATAGATAACCGTAATTGAGTGAGATATGACTATTTTTTTTAAACACAATACATCAGAATACTTTAAAAAATTATTTAGGGTTATTCAAATTTTATCTAAAAATTGAATTAAAATTAAATCGGAACAATCGCTAACGCTATTAGTTATTACATTTTCTTAACTCTGGTTGTGTTCAAACCGTAAAAAACATCATTTGGCTTGGCTATCTTGTATATGCGAAATAGTAAATTTAACTTATATTCGAATAATAGATAACAGTAATAGAGTGAGATATAATTATTTTTTTTAAAAAACAATTTATAAGAAAAATTTAAAAAATAATTTACAGTAAATCAAATGAACTTTAAAAATTAAATTGAAATCAAATCGGACAATGCTTTAATGATTAATCCTTCTATTTTCTTAACCCTCGTTATGTCCAAAACTTAAAAAGGATCATTTGAGTCATCTTGTATAACCTAAATATTAATTTTAAAATAAATTTGAATAATAGATAACCGTAATTGAGTGAGATATGACTATTTTTTTAAAACACAATACATAAAACTAGTTTTAAAAATCATTTAGGGTTAATCAAATTATATCTAAAAATTGATTTAAAATTAAGTCGGAACAATCGCTAACGCTATTAGTTATTATATTTTCTTACCTCTGGTTGTGTTCAAACCGTAAAAAACATCATTTGGCTATCTCGTATATGCGAAATAGTAAATTTAAATTATATTCGAATAATAGATAACAGTAATAGAGTGAGATATGATTATTTTTTTAAAAAGCAATTGATAAGATTTTAAAAATAATTTACAGTACATCAAATGAACTTCAAAGATTAAATTGGAATCAAATCGGACAATGCTATAATGATTAATTGTTTTTCTTAACCCTCGTTATGTCCAAAACTTAAAAAGGATTATTTAGGTCATCTTTTATAACCTAAATATTAATTTTAAAATAAATTTGAATAATAGATAACCGTAATTGAGTGAGATATGACTATTTTCTTTATTCACAATACATCAAAATATTTAAAAATATTACTTAGGGTTAAACAAATTATATGTAAAAATTAAATTGAAATGATATCGGAACAATAGCTATAGGTAATAGCAATCGATTTTCTTCATTCTGGTTAAGTCCAAAACTTAAAAAGGATCATTTGGGTCATCTTGTATAACCTAAATATTAATTTTAAAATAAATTTGAATAATAGATAACCGTAATTGAGTGAGATATGACTATTTTTTTTAAACACAATACATCAGAATACTTTAAAAAATTATTTAGGGTTATTCAAATTTTATCTAAAAATTGAATTAAAATTAAATCGGAACAATCGCTAACGCTATTAGTTATTACATTTTCTTAACTCTGGTTGTGTTCAAACCGTAAAAAACATCATTTGGCTATCTTGTATATGCTAAATAGTAAATGTAACTTATATTCGAATAATAGATAACAGTAATAGAGTGAGATATAATTATTTTTTTTAAAAAACAATTTATAAGAAAAATTTAAAAAATTATTTACAGTAAATCAAATGAACTTTAAAAATTAAATTGAAATCAAATCGGACAATGCTTTAATGATTAATCGTTCTATTTTCTTAACCCTCGTTATGTCCAAAACTTAAAAAGGATCAATTGGGTCATCTTGTATAACCTAAATAATAATTTTAAATTGTATTTGAATAATAGATAACCGTAATTGAGTGAGATGACTTTTTTCTTTAAACACAATACATAAAACTAGTTTTAAATATCATTTAGGGTTAATCAAATTATATCTAAAAATTGATTTAAAATTAAATCGGAACAATCGCTAACGCTATTAGTTATTATATTTTCTTACCTCTGGTTGTGTTCAAACCGTAAAAAACATCATTTGGCTATCTCGTATATGCGAAATAGTAAATTTAAATTATATTCGAATAATAGATAACAGTAATAGAGTGAGATATGATTAGTTTATTAAAAAACAATTCATAAGAAAGATTTTAAAAATAATTTACAGTACATCAAATGAACTTCAAAAATTAAATTAGAATTAAATCGGACAATGCTATAATGAATATTTGTTTTATTTTCTTAACCCTGGTTATGTCCAAAACTTAAAAAGGATCAATTGGGTCATCTTGTATAACCCAAATAATAATTTTAAATTGTATTTGAATAATAGATAACCGTAATTGAGTGAGATATGACTTTTTTCTTTAAACACAATACATCAAAATATCTTTAAAAATTATTTAGGGTTAATCAAATTATATCTAAAAATTAATTTAAAATTAAATTGGAACAATCGGTAACGCTATTAGTTATTATATTTTCTTAGTTCTGGTTGTGTTCAAACCGTAAAAAACATCATTTGGCTATCTTGTATATGCGAAATAGTAAAATTAAATTTTATTCGAATAATAGATAACAGTAACAAAGTGAGATATGATTATTTTTTTAAAAAGCAATTCATAAGATTTTAAAAATAATTTACAGTACATCAAATGAACTTCAAAAATTAAATTGGAAATAAATCGGACAATGCTATAATAAATAATTGTTCTATTTTCTTAACCCTGGTTATGTCCAAAACTTAAAAAGGATCAATTGGGTCATCTTGTATAACCTAAATATTAATTTTAAAATAAATTTGAATAATAGATAACCGTAATTGAGTGATATATGTCTATTTTTTTTAATCACATCACAATATTTTAAAGTATTACTTAGGGTTAAACAAATTATATCTAAAAATTAAATTGAAATCATATTGGAACAATAGCTATAGGTAATATTAATCGATTTTCTTTATCCTGGTTATGTCCAAAACATAAAAAGGATCATTCGAGTCATCTTGTATAACCTAAATAATAATTTTAAATTATATTTGAATAATAGATAACCGTAATTGAGTGAGATATGACTATTTTTTTAAAACATAATACATAAAACTATTTTTAAAAATCATTTAGGGTTAATCAAATTATATCTAAAATTTGAATTAAAATTAAATAGGAACAATCGCCAACGCTATTAGTTATTACATTTTCTTAACTCTGGTTGTGTTCAAACCGCAAAAAACATCATTTGGCTATCTTGTATATGCGAAATAGTAAATTTAAATTATATTCGAATAATAGATATCAGTAATAGAGTGAGATATAATTATTTTTTTTAAAAACAATTCATAAGAAAAATTTTAAAAATAATTTACAGTACATCAAATGAACTTCAAAGATTAAATTGGAATCAAATCGGACAATGCTATAATGATTAATCGTTCTATTTTCTTAACCCTGGTTATGTCCAAAACTTAAAAAGGATCAATTGGGTCATCTTGTATAACCTAAATATTAATTTTAAAATAAATTTGAATTATAGATAACCGTAATTGAGTAAGATATGATTATTTTTTTTAAACACAATACCTCAAAATATTTTTAAAAATCATTTAGGGTTAATCAAATTATATCTAAAAATTTAATCGGAACAATCGTTAACGCTATTAGTTATTATATTTTCTTAATTCTGGTTGTGTTCAAACCGTAAAAAACATCATTTGGCTATCTTGTATATGCGATATAGTAAATGTAAATTATATTCGAATAATAAATAACAGTAATAGAGTGGCATATAATATTTTTTTTAAAAAACAATTTATAAGAAAAATTTAAAAAATAATTTACAGTAAATCAAATGAACTTTAAAAATTAAATTGGAATCAAATCGGACAATGCTATAATGATTAATCGTTCTATTTTCTTAACCCTGGTTATGTCCTGAACTTAAAAAGGATCATTTGACTCATTTTGTATAACCTAAATATTAATTTTAAAATAAATTTGAATAATAGATAACCGTAATTGAGTGAGATATGACTATTTTTTTATCAAACAATACATTAAAAAATTTAAAATAATTATTTAGGGTAAAACAAATTATATCTAAAAATTAAATCGGAACAATCGTTAATGCTATTATTTATTATGTTTTCTTAATTGTGGCTGTCTTCAAACCGTAAAGAACATCATTTGGCTCTCTTGTATATGCGAAATAGTAAATTTAAATCTTATTCGAATAATAGATAACAGTAATAGAGTGAGATATAATTATTTTTTTTAAAAAACAATTTATAAGGAAAATTTAAAAAATAATTTACAGTAAATCAAATGAACTTTAAAAGTTAAATTGGAATCAAATCGGACAATGCTATAATGATTAATCGTTCTATTTTCTTATCCCTGGTTATGTCCAAAACATAAAAAGGATCATTTGAGTCATCTTGTATAACCTAAATTAATTTTAAAATAAATTTGAATAATAGATAACCGTAATTGAGTGAGATATGACTATTTTTTTAAAACACAATACATAAAACTAGTTTTAAAAATCATTTAGGGTTAATTAAATTATATCTAAAAATTGATTTAATATTAAATCGGAACAATCGCTAACGCTATTACTTATTATATTTTCTTACCTCTGGTTGTGTTCAAACCGTAAAAAACATCATTTGGCTATCTCGTATATGCGAAATAGTAAATTTAAATTATATTCGAATAATAGATAACAGTAATAGAGAGAGATATGATTAGTTTATTAAAAAACAATTCATAAGAAAGATTTTAAAAATAATTTACAGTACATCAAATGAACTTCAAAAATTAAATTGGAATTAAATCGGACAATGCTATAATGAATAATTGTTTTATTTTCTTAGCCCTGGTTATGTCCAAAACTTAAAAAGGATCAAATGGATCATCTTGTATAACCCAAATAATAATTTTAAATTGTATTTGAATAATAGATAACCGTAATTGAGTGAGATATGACTTTTTTCTTTAAACACAATACATCAAAATATCTTTAAAAATTATTTAGGGTTAATCAAATTATATCTAAAAATTAATTTAAAATTAAATTGGAACAATCGGTAACGCTATTAGTTATTATATTTTCTTAGTTCTGGTTGTGTTCAAACCGTAAAAAACATCATTTGGCTATCTTGTATATGCGAAATAGTAAAATTAAATTATATTCGAATAATAGATAACAGTAACAAAGTGAGATATGATTATTTTTTTAAAAAGCAATTCATAAGATTTTAAAAATAATTTACAGTACATCAAATGAACTTCAAAAATTAAATTGGAAATAAATCGGACAATGCTATAATAAATAATTGTTCTATTTTCTTAACCCTGGTTATGTCCAAAACTTAAAAAGGATCAATTGGGTCATCTTGTATAACCTAAATATTAATTTTAAAATAAATTTGAATAATAGATAACCGTAATTGAGTGATATATGTCTATTTTTTTTAATCACATCACAATATTTTAAAGTATTACTTAGGGTTAAACAAATTATATCTAAAAATTAAATTGAAATCATATTGGAACAATAGCTATAGGTAATAATAATCGATTTTCTTTATCCTGGTTATGTCCAAAACATAAAAAGGATCATTCGAGTCATCTTGTATAACCTAAATAATAATTTTAAATTATATTTGAATAATAGATAACCGTAATTGAGTGAGATATGACTATTTTTTTAAAACATAATACATAAAACTATTTTTAAAAATCATTTAGGGTTAATCAAATTATATCTAAAATTTGAATTAAAATTAAATAGGAACAATCGCCAACGCTATTAGTTATTACATTTTCTTAACTCTGGTTGTGTTCAAACCGCAAAAAACATCATTTGGCTATCTTGTATATGCGAAATAGTAAATTTAAATTATATTCGAATAATAGATATCAGTAATAGAGTGAGATATAATTATTTTTTTTTAAAACAATTCATAAGAAAAATTTTAAAAATAATTTACAGTACATCAAATGAACTTCAAAGATTAAATTGGAATCAACTCGGACAATGCTATAATGATTAATTGTTCTATTTTCTTAACCCTCGTTATGTCCAAAACTTAAAAAGGATCATTTGAGTCATCTTGTATAACCTAAATATTAATTTTAAAATAAATTTGAATAATAGATAACCGTAATTGAGTGAGATATGACTATTTTTTTTTTAAAAACAATACATTAAAATATTTAAAATAATTATATAGGGTTAAACAAATTATATCTAAAAATTAAAATCATATCGGAACAATAGCTATAGGTAATAGAAATCGATTTTCTTCATTCTGGTTATGTCCAAAACTTAAAAAGGATCATTTGGGTCATCTTGTATAACCTAAATATTAATTTTAAAATAAATTTGAATAATAGATAACCGTAATTGAGTGAGATATGACTATTTTTTTAAAACATAATACATAAAACTATTTTTAAAAATCATTTAGGGTTAATCAAATTATATCTAAAATTTGAATTAAAATTAAATAGGAACAATCGCCAACGCTATTAGTTATTACATTTTCTTAACTCTGGTTGTGTTCAAACCGCAAAAAACATCATTTGGCTATCTTGTATATGCCAAATAGTAAATTTAAATTATATTCGAATAATAGATATCAGTAATAGAGTGAGATATAATTATTTTTTTTTAAAACAATTCATAAGAAAAATTTTAAAAATAATTTACAGTACATCAAATGAACTTCAAAGATTAAATTGGAATCAACTCGGACAATGCTATAATGATTAATTGTTCTATTTTCTTAACCCTCGTTATGTCCAAAACTTAAAAAGGATCATTTGAGTCATCTTGTATAACCTAAATATTAATTTTAAAATAAATTTGAATAATAGATAACCGTAATTGAGTGAGATATGACTATTTTTTTTTTAAAAACAATACATTAAAATATTTAAAATAATTATATAGGGTTAAACAAATTATATCTAAAAATTAAAATCATATCGGAACAATAGCTATAGGTAATAGAAATCGATTTTCTTCATTCTGGTTATGTCCAAAACTTAAAAAGGATCATTTGGGTCATCTTGTATAACCTAAATATTAATTTTAAAATAAATTTGAATAATAGATAACCGTAATTGAGTGAGATATGACTATTTTTTTTAAACACAATACATCAGAATACTTTAAAAAATTATTTAGGGTTATTCAAATTTTATCTAAAAATTGAATTAAAATTAAATCGGAACAATCGCTAACGCTATTAGTTATTACATTTTCTTAATTCTGGTTGTGTTCAAACCGTAAAAAACTTCATTTGGCTATCTTGTATATGCGAAATAGTAAATTTAAATTATATTCGAATAATAGATATCAGTAATAGAGTGAGATATAATTATTTTTTTTAAAAAACAATTTATAAGAAAAATTTAAAAAATTATTTACAGTAAATCAAATGAACTTTAAAAATTAAATTGAAATCAAATCGGACAATGCTTTAATGATTAATCCTTCTATTTTCTTAACCCTCGTTATGTCCAAAACTTAAAAAGGATCATTTGAGTCATCTTGTATAACCTAAATATTAATTTTAAAATAAATTTGAATAATAGATAACCGTAATTGAGTGAGATATGACTATTTTTTTTTTAAAAACAATACATTAAAATATTTAAAATAATTATATAGGGTTAAACAAATTATATCTAAAAATTAAAATCATATCGGAACAATAGCTATAGGTAATAGTAATCGATTTTCTTAACCCTGGTTATGTCCAAAACTTAAAAAGGATCATTTGAGTCATCTTGTATAACCTAAATATTAATTTTAAAATAAATTTGAATAATAGATAACCATAATTGAGTGAGATATGACTATTTTTTTAAAACATAATACATAAAACTATTTTTAAAAATCATTTAGGGTTAATCAAATTATATCTAAAAATTGAATTAAAATTAAATAGGAACAATCGCCAACGCTATTAGTTATTACATTGTCTTAACTCTGGTTGTGTTCAAACCGCAAAAAACATCATTTGGCTATCTTGTATATGCGAAATAGTAAATGTAAATTATATTCGAATAATAAATAACGGTAATAGAGTGAGATATAATAATTTAAAAAAAAAAACAATTCATAAGAAAAATTTTAAAAATAATTTACAGTACATCAAATGAACTTCAAAAATTAAATTGGATTCAAATCGGACAATGCTGTAATGATTAATTGTTCTATTTTCTTAACCCTGGTTATGTCCAAAACTTAAAAAGGATCATTTGAGTCATCTTGTACAAGCTAAATATTAATTTTAAAATAAATTTGAATAATGATAACCGTAATTGAATGAGATATGACTATTTTTTTAAAACACAATACATAAAAAAATTGAAATAATTATTTAGGGTTAAACAAATTTTATCTAAAAATTAAATTGAAATCATATCAGAACAATAGCTATAGATAATAGTAATCGATTTTCTTTATCCTGGTTATGTCCAAAACATAAAAAGGATCATTTGGGTCATCTTGTATAACCTAAATATTAATTTTAAAATAAATTTGAATAATAGATAACCGTAATTGAGTGAGATATGACTATTTTTTTTTTAAAACAATACATTAAAATATTTAGAATAATTATTTAGGGTTAAACAAATTATATCTAAAAATTAAATTGAAATCATATCGGAACAATAGCTATAGGTAATAGTAATCGATTTTCTTTATCCTGGTTATGTCCAAAACATAAAAAGGATCATTTGAGTCATCTTGTATAAACTAAATAATAATTTTAAATTATATTTGAATATTAGATAACCGTAATTGAGTGAGATATGACTATTTTTTTAAAACATAATACATAAAACTATTTTTAAAAATCATTTAGGGTTAATCAAATTATATCTAAAAATTGAATTAAAATTAAATAGGAACAATCGCCAACGCTATTAGTTATTACATTTTCTTAACTCTGGTTGTGTTCAAACCGCAAAAAACATCATTTGGCTATCTTGTATATGCCAAATAGTAAATTTAAATTATATTCGAATAATCAGTAATAGAGTGAGATATAATTATTTTTTTTTAAAACAATTCATAAGAAAAATTTTAAAAATAATTTACAGTACATCAAATGAACTTCAAAGATTAAATTGGAATCAAATCGGACAATGCTATAATGATTAATTGTTCTATTTTCTTAACCCTCGTTATGTCCAAAACTTAAAAAGGATTATTTGAGTTGTCTTGTATAACCTAAATTTTAATTTTAAAACAAATTTGAATAATAGATAACCGTAATTGAGTGAGATATGACTATTTTCTTTAATCACAATACATCAAAATATTTAAAAATATTACTTAGGATTAAACAAATTATATGTAAAAATTAAATTGAAATCGTATCGGAACAATAGCTATAGGTAATAGAAATCGATTTTCTTCATTCTGGTTATGTCCAAAACTTAAAAAGGATCATTTGGGTCATCTTGTATAACCTAAATATTAATTTTAAAATAAATTTGAATAATAGATAACCGTAATTGAGTGAGATATGACTATTTTTTTTAAACACAATACATCAGAATACTTTAAAAAATTATTTAGGGTTATTCAAATTTTATCTAAAAATTGAATTAAAATTAAATCGGAACAATCGCTAACGCTATTAGTTATTACATTTTCTTAACTCTGGTTGTGTTCAAACCGTAAAAAACATCATTTGGCTTGGCTATCTTGTATATGCGAAATAGTAAATTTAACTTATATTCGAATAATAGATAACAGTAATAGAGTGAGATATAATTATTTTTTTTTAAAAACAATTTATAAGAAAAATTTAAAAAATAATTTACAGTAAATCAAATGAACTTTAAAAATTAAATTGAAATCAAATCGGACAATGCTTTAATGATTAATCCTTCTATTTTCTTAACCCTCGTTATGTCCAAAACTTAAAAAGGATCATTTGAGTCATCTTGTATAACCTAAATATTAATTTTAAAATAAATTTGAATAATAGATAACCGTAATTGAGTGAGATATGACTATTTTTTTAAAACACAATACATAAAACTAGTTTTAAAAATCATTTAGGGTTAATCAAATTATATCTAAAAATTGATTTAAAATTAAGTCGGAACAATCGCTAACGCTATTAGTTATTATATTTTCTTACCTCTGGTTGTGTTCAAACCGTAAAAAACATCATTTGGCTATCTCGTATATGCGAAATAGTAAATTTAAATTATATTCGAATAATAGATAACAGTAATAGAGTGAGATATGATTATTTTTTTAAAAAGCAATTGATAAGATTTTAAAAATAATTTACAGTACATCAAATGAACTTCAAAGATTAAATTGGAATCAAATCGGACAATGCTATAATGATTAATTGTTTTTCTTAACCCTCGTTATGTCCAAAACTTAAAAAGGATTATTTAGGTCATCTTTTATAACCTAAATATTAATTTTAAAATAAATTTGAATAATAGATAACCGTAATTGAGTGAGATATGACTATTTTCTTTATTCACAATACATCAAAATATTTAAAAATATTACTTAGGGTTAAACAAATTATATGTAAAAATTAAATTGAAATGATATCGGAACAATAGCTATAGGTAATAGCAATCGATTTTCTTCATTCTGGTTAAGTCCAAAACTTAAAAAGGATCATTTGGGTCATCTTGTATAACCTAAATATTAATTTTAAAATAAATTTGAATAATAGATAACCGTAATTGAGTGAGATATGACTATTTTTTTTAAACACAATACATCAGAATACTTTAAAAAATTATTTAGGGTTATTCAAATTTTATCTAAAAATTGAATTAAAATTAAATCGGAACAATCGCTAACGCTATTAGTTATTACATTTTCTTAACTCTGGTTGTGTTCAAACCGTAAAAAACATCATTTGGCTATCTTGTATATGCTAAATAGTAAATGTAACTTATATTCGAATAATAGATAACAGTAATAGAGTGAGATATAATTATTTTTTTTAAAAAACAATTTATAAGAAAAATTTAAAAAATTATTTACAGTAAATCAAATGAACTTTAAAAATTAAATTGAAATCAAATCGGACAATGCTTTAATGATTAATCGTTCTATTTTCTTAACCCTCGTTATGTCCAAAACTTAAAAAGGATCAATTGGGTCATCTTGTATAACCTAAATAATAATTTTAAATTGTATTTGAATAATAGATAACCGTAATTGAGTGAGATGACTTTTTTCTTTAAACACAATACATAAAACTAGTTTTAAATATCATTTAGGGTTAATCAAATTATATCTAAAAATTGATTTAAAATTAAATCGGAACAATCGCTAACGCTATTAGTTATTATATTTTCTTACCTCTGGTTGTGTTCAAACCGTAAAAAACATCATTTGGCTATCTCGTATATGCGAAATAGTAAATTTAAATTATATTCGAATAATAGATAACAGTAATAGAGTGAGATATGATTAGTTTATTAAAAAACAATTCATAAGAAAGATTTTAAAAATAATTTACAGTACATCAAATGAACTTCAAAAATTAAATTAGAATTAAATCGGACAATGCTATAATGAATATTTGTTTTATTTTCTTAACCCTGGTTATGTCCAAAACTTAAAAAGGATCAATTGGGTCATCTTGTATAACCCAAATAATAATTTTAAATTGTATTTGAATAATAGATAACCGTAATTGAGTGAGATATGACTTTTTTCTTTAAACACAATACATCAAAATATCTTTAAAAATTATTTAGGGTTAATCAAATTATATCTAAAAATTAATTTAAAATTAAATTGGAACAATCGGTAACGCTATTAGTTATTATATTTTCTTAGTTCTGGTTGTGTTCAAACCGTAAAAAACATCATTTGGCTATCTTGTATATGCGAAATAGTAAAATTAAATTTTATTCGAATAATAGATAACAGTAACAAAGTGAGATATGATTATTTTTTTAAAAAGCAATTCATAAGATTTTAAAAATAATTTACAGTACATCAAATGAACTTCAAAAATTAAATTGGAAATAAATCGGACAATGCTATAATAAATAATTGTTCTATTTTCTTAACCCTGGTTATGTCCAAAACTTAAAAAGGATCAATTGGGTCATCTTGTATAACCTAAATATTAATTTTAAAATAAATTTGAATAATAGATAACCGTAATTGAGTGATATATGTCTATTTTTTTTAATCATATCACAATATTTTAAAGTATTACTTAGGGTTAAACAAATTATATCTAAAAATTAAATTGAAATCATATTGGAACAATAGCTATAGGTAATATTAATCGATTTTCTTTATCCTGGTTATGTCCAAAACATAAAAAGGAACATTCGAGTCATCTTGTATAACCTAAATAATAATTTTAAATTATATTTGAATAATAGATAACCGTAATTGAGTGAGATATGACTATTTTTTTTTTAAAAACAATACATTAAAATATTTAAAATAATTATATAGGGTTAAACAAATTATATCTAAAAATTAAAATCATATCGGAACAATAGCTATAGGTAATAGAAATCGATTTTCTTCATTCTGGTTATGTCCAAAACTTAAAAAGGATCATTTGGGTCATCTTGTATAACCTAAATATTAATTTTAAAATAAATTTGAATAATAGATAACCGTAATTGAGTGAGATATGACTATTTTTTTAAAACATAATACATAAAACTATTTTTAAAAATCATTTAGGGTTAATCAAATTATATCTAAAATTTGAATTAAAATTAAATAGGAACAATCGCCAACGCTATTAGTTATTACATTTTCTTAACTCTGGTTGTGTTCAAACCGCAAAAAACATCATTTGGCTATCTTGTATATGCCAAATAGTAAATTTAAATTATATTCGAATAATAGATATCAGTAATAGAGTGAGATATAATTATTTTTTTTTAAAACAATTCATAAGAAAAATTTTAAAAATAATTTACAGTACATCAAATGAACTTCAAAGATTAAATTGGAATCAACTCGGACAATGCTATAATGATTAATTGTTCTATTTTCTTAACCCTCGTTATGTCCAAAACTTAAAAAGGATCATTTGAGTCATCTTGTATAACCTAAATATTAATTTTAAAATAAATTTGAATAATAGATAACCGTAATTGAGTGAGATATGACTATTTTTTTTTTAAAAACAATACATTAAAATATTTAAAATAATTATATAGGGTTAAACAAATTATATCTAAAAATTAAAATCATATCGGAACAATAGCTATAGGTAATAGAAATCGATTTTCTTCATTCTGGTTATGTCCAAAACTTAAAAAGGATCATTTGGGTCATCTTGTATAACCTAAATATTAATTTTAAAATAAATTTGAATAATAGATAACCGTAATTGAGTGAGATATGACTATTTTTTTTAAACACAATACATCAGAATACTTTAAAAAATTATTTAGGGTTATTCAAATTTTATCTAAAAATTGAATTAAAATTAAATCGGAACAATCGCTAACGCTATTAGTTATTACATTTTCTTAATTCTGGTTGTGTTCAAACCGTAAAAAACTTCATTTGGCTATCTTGTATATGCGAAATAGTAAATTTAAATTATATTCGAATAATAGATATCAGTAATAGAGTGAGATATAATTATTTTTTTTAAAAAACAATTTATAAGAAAAATTTAAAAAATTATTTACAGTAAATCAAATGAACTTTAAAAATTAAATTGAAATCAAATCGGACAATGCTTTAATGATTAATCCTTCTATTTTCTTAACCCTCGTTATGTCCAAAACTTAAAAAGGATCATTTGAGTCATCTTGTATAACCTAAATATTAATTTTAAAATAAATTTGAATAATAGATAACCGTAATTGAGTGAGATATGACTATTTTTTTTTTAAAAACAATACATTAAAATATTTAAAATAATTATATAGGGTTAAACAAATTATATCTAAAAATTAAAATCATATCGGAACAATAGCTATAGGTAATAGTAATCGATTTTCTTAACCCTGGTTATGTCCAAAACTTAAAAAGGATCATTTGAGTCATCTTGTATAACCTAAATATTAATTTTAAAATAAATTTGAATAATAGATAACCATAATTGAGTGAGATATGACTATTTTTTTAAAACATAATACATAAAACTATTTTTAAAAATCATTTAGGGTTAATCAAATTATATCTAAAAATTGAATTAAAATTAAATAGGAACAATCGCCAACGCTATTAGTTATTACATTGTCTTAACTCTGGTTGTGTTCAAACCGCAAAAAACATCATTTGGCTATCTTGTATATGCGAAATAGTAAATGTAAATTATATTCGAATAATAAATAACGGTAATAGAGTGAGATATAATAATTTAAAAAAAAAAACAATTCATAAGAAAAATTTTAAAAATAATTTACAGTACATCAAATGAACTTCAAAAATTAAATTGGATTCAAATCGGACAATGCTGTAATGATTAATTGTTCTATTTTCTTAACCCTGGTTATGTCCAAAACTTAAAAAGGATCATTTGAGTCATCTTGTACAAGCTAAATATTAATTTTAAAATAAATTTGAATAATGATAACCGTAATTGAATGAGATATGACTATTTTTTTAAAACACAATACATAAAAAAATTGAAATAATTATTTAGGGTTAAACAAATTTTATCTAAAAATTAAATTGAAATCATATCAGAACAATAGCTATAGATAATAGTAATCGATTTTCTTTATCCTGGTTATGTCCAAAACATAAAAAGGATCATTTGGGTCATCTTGTATAACCTAAATATTAATTTTAAAATAAATTTGAATAATAGATAACCGTAATTGAGTGAGATATGACTATTTTTTTTTTAAAACAATACATTAAAATATTTAGAATAATTATTTAGGGTTAAACAAATTATATCTAAAAATTAAATTGAAATCATATCGGAACAATAGCTATAGGTAATAGTAATCGATTTTCTTTATCCTGGTTATGTCCAAAACATAAAAAGGATCATTTGAGTCATCTTGTATAAACTAAATAATAATTTTAAATTATATTTGAATATTAGATAACCGTAATTGAGTGAGATATGACTATTTTTTTAAAACATAATACATAAAACTATTTTTAAAAATCATTTAGGGTTAATCAAATTATATCTAAAAATTGAATTAAAATTAAATAGGAACAATCGCCAACGCTATTAGTTATTACATTTTCTTAACTCTGGTTGTGTTCAAACCGCAAAAAACATCATTTGGCTATCTTGTATATGCCAAATAGTAAATTTAAATTATATTCGAATAATCAGTAATAGAGTGAGATATAATTATTTTTTTTTAAAACAATTCATAAGAAAAATTTTAAAAATAATTTACAGTACATCAAATGAACTTCAAAGATTAAATTGGAATCAAATCGGACAATGCTATAATGATTAATTGTTCTATTTTCTTAACCCTCGTTATGTCCAAAACTTAAAAAGGATTATTTGAGTTGTCTTGTATAACCTAAATTTTAATTTTAAAACAAATTTGAATAATAGATAACCGTAATTGAGTGAGATATGACTATTTTCTTTAATCACAATACATCAAAATATTTAAAAATATTACTTAGGATTAAACAAATTATATGTAAAAATTAAATTGAAATCGTATCGGAACAATAGCTATAGGTAATAGAAATCGATTTTCTTCATTCTGGTTATGTCCAAAACTTAAAAAGGATCATTTGGGTCATCTTGTATAACCTAAATATTAATTTTAAAATAAATTTGAATAATAGATAACCGTAATTGAGTGAGATATGACTATTTTTTTTAAACACAATACATCAGAATACTTTAAAAAATTATTTAGGGTTATTCAAATTTTATCTAAAAATTGAATTAAAATTAAATCGGAACAATCGCTAACGCTATTAGTTATTACATTTTCTTAACTCTGGTTGTGTTCAAACCGTAAAAAACATCATTTGGCTTGGCTATCTTGTATATGCGAAATAGTAAATTTAACTTATATTCGAATAATAGATAACAGTAATAGAGTGAGATATAATTATTTTTTTTTAAAAACAATTTATAAGAAAAATTTAAAAAATAATTTACAGTAAATCAAATGAACTTTAAAAATTAAATTGAAATCAAATCGGACAATGCTTTAATGATTAATCCTTCTATTTTCTTAACCCTCGTTATGTCCAAAACTTAAAAAGGATCATTTGAGTCATCTTGTATAACCTAAATATTAATTTTAAAATAAATTTGAATAATAGATAACCGTAATTGAGTGAGATATGACTATTTTTTTAAAACACAATACATAAAACTAGTTTTAAAAATCATTTAGGGTTAATCAAATTATATCTAAAAATTGATTTAAAATTAAGTCGGAACAATCGCTAACGCTATTAGTTATTATATTTTCTTACCTCTGGTTGTGTTCAAACCGTAAAAAACATCATTTGGCTATCTCGTATATGCGAAATAGTAAATTTAAATTATATTCGAATAATAGATAACAGTAATAGAGTGAGATATGATTATTTTTTTAAAAAGCAATTGATAAGATTTTAAAAATAATTTACAGTACATCAAATGAACTTCAAAGATTAAATTGGAATCAAATCGGACAATGCTATAATGATTAATTGTTTTTCTTAACCCTCGTTATGTCCAAAACTTAAAAAGGATTATTTAGGTCATCTTTTATAACCTAAATATTAATTTTAAAATAAATTTGAATAATAGATAACCGTAATTGAGTGAGATATGACTATTTTCTTTATTCACAATACATCAAAATATTTAAAAATATTACTTAGGGTTAAACAAATTATATGTAAAAATTAAATTGAAATGATATCGGAACAATAGCTATAGGTAATAGCAATCGATTTTCTTCATTCTGGTTAAGTCCAAAACTTAAAAAGGATCATTTGGGTCATCTTGTATAACCTAAAATATTAATTTTTAAAATAAATTTGAATAATAGATAACCGTAATTGAGTGAGATATGACTATTTTTTTTAAACACAATACATCAGAATACTTTAAAAAATTATTTAGGGTTATTCAAATTTTATCTAAAAATTGAATTAAAATTAAATCGGAACAATCGCTAACGCTATTAGTTATTACATTTTCTTAACTCTGGTTGTGTTCAAACCGTAAAAAACATCATTTGGCTATCTTGTATATGCTAAATAGTAAATGTAACTTATATTCGAATAATAGATAACAGTAAATAGAGTGAGATATAATTATTTTTTTTTAAAAAAACAATTTATAAGAAAAATTTAAAAAATTATTTACAGTAAATCAAATGAACTTTAAAAATTAAATTGAAATCAAATCGGACAATGCTTTAATGATTAATCGTTCTATTTTCTTAACCCTCGTTATGTCCAAAACTTAAAAAGGATCAATTGGGTCATCTTGTATAACCTAAATAATAATTTTAAATTGTATTTGAATAATAGATAACCGTAATTGAGTGAGATGACTTTTTTCTTTAAACACAATACATAAAACTAGTTTTAAATATCATTTAGGGTTAATCAAATTATATCTAAAAATTGATTTAAAATTAAATCGGAACAATCGCTAACGCTATTAGTTATTATATTTTCTTACCTCTGGTTGTGTTCAAACCGTAAAAAACATCATTTGGCTATCTCGTATATGCGAAATAGTAAATTTAAATTATATTCGAATAATAGATAAACGTAAATAGAGTGAGATATGATTAGTTTATTAAAAAACAATTCATAAGAAAGATTTTAAAAATAATTTACAGTACATCAAATGAACTTCAAAAAATTAAATTAGAATTAAATCGGACAATGCTATAATGAATATTTGTTTTATTTTCTTAACCCTGGTTATGTCCAAAACTTAAAAAGGATCAATTGGGTCATCTTGTATAACCCAAATAATAATTTTAAATTGTATTTGAATAATAGATAACACTCTCACGAGATGTGTTTTCTTTAAACACAATACATCAAAATATCTTTAAAAATTATTTAGGGTTAATCAAATTATATCTAAAAATTAATTTAAAATTAAATTGGAACAATCGGTAACGCTATTAGTTATTATATTTTCTTAGTTCTGGTTGTGTTCAAACCGTAAAAAACATCATTTGGCTATCTTGTATATGCGAAATAGTAAAATTAAATTTTATTCGAATAATAGATAACAGTAACAAAGTGAGATATGATTATTTTTTTAAAAAGCAATTCATAAGATTTTAAAAATAATTTACAGTACATCAAATGAACTTCAAAAATTAAATTGGAAATAAATCGGACAATGCTATAATAAATAATTGTTCTATTTTCTTAACCCTGGTTATGTCCAAAACTTAAAAAGGATCAATTGGGTCATCTTGTATAACCTAAATATTAATTTTAAAATAAATTTGAATAATAGATAACCGTAATTGAGTGATATATGTCTATTTTTTTTAATCATATCACAATATTTTAAAGTATTACTTAGGGTTAAACAAATTATATCTAAAAATTAAATTGAAATCATATTGGAACAATAGCTATAGGTAATATTAATCGATTTTCTTTATCCTGGTTATGTCCAAAACATAAAAAGGAACATTCGAGTCATCTTGTATAACCTAAATAATAATTTTAAATTATATTTGAATAATAGATAACCGTAATTGAGTGAGATATGACTATTTTTTTAAAACATAATACATAAAACTATTTTTAAAAATCATTTAGGGTTAATCAAATTATATCTAAAATTTGAATTAAAATTAAATAGGAACAATCGCCAACGCTATTAGTTATTACATTTTCTTAACTCTGGTTGTGTTCAAACCGCAAAAAACATCATTTGGCTATCTTGTATATGCGAAATAGTAAATTTAAATTATATTCGAATAATAGATATCAGTAATAGAGTGAGATATAATTATTTTTTTTAAAAACAATTCATAAGAAAAATTTTAAAAATAATTTACAGTACATCAAATGAACTTCAAAGATTAAATTGGAATCAAATCGGACAATGCTATAATGATTAATCGTTCTATTTTCTTAACCCTGGTTATGTCCAAAACTTAAAAAGGATCAATTGGGTCATCTTGTATAACCTAAATATTAATTTTAAAATAAATTTGAATTATAGATAACCGTAATTGAGTAAGATATGATTATTTTTTTTAAACACAATACCTCAAAATATTTTTAAAAATCATTTAGGGTTAATCAAATTATATCTAAAAATTTAATCGGAACAATCGTTAACGCTATTAGTTATTATATTTTCTTAATTCTGGTTGTGTTCAAACCGTAAAAAACATCATTTGGCTATCTTGTATATGCGATATAGTAAATGTAAATTATATTCGAATAATAAATAACAGTAATAGAGTGGCATATAATATTTTTTTTAAAAAACAATTTATAAGAAAAATTTAAAAAATAATTTACAGTAAATCAAATGAACTTTAAAAATTAAATTGGAATCAAATCGGACAATGCTATAATGATTAATCGTTCTATTTTCTTAACCCTGGTTATGTCCTGAACTTAAAAAGGATCATTTGACTCATTTTGTATAACCTAAATATTAATTTTAAAATAAATTTGAATAATAGATAACCGTAATTGAGTGAGATATGACTATTTTTTTATCAAACAATACATTAAAAAATTTAAAATAATTATTTAGGGTAAAACAAATTATATCTAAAAATTAAATCGGAACAATCGTTAATGCTATTATTTATTATGTTTTCTTAATTGTGGCTGTCTTCAAACCGTAAAGAACATCATTTGGCTCTCTTGTATATGCGAAATAGTAAATTTAAATCTTATTCGAATAATAGATAACAGTAATAGAGTGAGATATAATTATTTTTTTTAAGAAACAATTTATAAGGAAAATTTAAAAAATAATTTACAGTAAATCAAATGAACTTTAAAAGTTAAATTGGAATCAAATCGGACAATGCTATAATGATTAATCGTTCTATTTTCTTATCCCTGGTTATGTCCAAAACATAAAAAGGATCATTTGAGTCATCTTGTATAACCTAAATTAATTTTAAAATAAATTTGAATAATAGATAACCGTAATTGAGTGAGATATGACTATTTTTTTAAAACACAATACATAAAACTAGTTTTAAAAATCATTTAGGGTTAATTAAATTATATCTAAAAATTGATTTAATATTAAATCGGAACAATCGCTAACGCTATTACTTATTATATTTTCTTACCTCTGGTTGTGTTCAAACCGTAAAAAACATCATTTGGCTATCTCGTATATGCGAAATAGTAAATTTAAATTATATTCGAATAATAGATAACAGTAATAGAGAGAGATATGATTAGTTTATTAAAAAACAATTCATAAGAAAGATTTTAAAAATAATTTACAGTACATCAAATGAACTTCAAAAATTAAATTGGAATTAAATCGGACAATGCTATAATGAATAATTGTTTTATTTTCTTAGCCCTGGTTATGTCCAAAACTTAAAAAGGATCAAATGGATCATCTTGTATAACCCAAATAATAATTTTAAATTGTATTTGAATAATAGATAACCGTAATTGAGTGAGATATGACTTTTTTCTTTAAACACAATACATCAAAATATCTTTAAAAATTATTTAGGGTTAATCAAATTATATCTAAAAATTAATTTAAAATTAAATTGGAACAATCGGTAACGCTATTAGTTATTATATTTTCTTAGTTCTGGTTGTGTTCAAACCGTAAAAAACATCATTTGGCTATCTTGTATATGCGAAATAGTAAAATTAAATTATATTCGAATAATAGATAACAGTAACAAAGTGAGATATGATTATTTTTTTAAAAAGCAATTCATAAGATTTTAAAAATAATTTACAGTACATCAAATGAACTTCAAAAATTAAATTGGAAATAAATCGGACAATGCTATAATAAATAATTGTTCTATTTTCTTAACCCTGGTTATGTCCAAAACTTAAAAAGGATCAATTGGGTCATCTTGTATAACCTAAATATTAATTTTAAAATAAATTTGAATAATAGATAACCGTAATTGAGTGATATATGTCTATTTTTTTTAATCACATCACAATATTTTAAAGTATTACTTAGGGTTAAACAAATTATATCTAAAAATTAAATTGAAATCATATTGGAACAATAGCTATAGGTAATATTAATCGATTTTCTTTATCCTGGTTATGTCCAAAACATAAAAAGGATCATTCGAGTCATCTTGTATAACCTAAATAATAATTTTAAATTATATTTGAATAATAGATAACCGTAATTGAGTGAGATATGACTATTTTTTTAAAACATAATACATAAAACTATTTTTAAAAATCATTTAGGGTTAATCAAATTATATCTAAAATTTGAATTAAAATTAAATAGGAACAATCGCCAACGCTATTAGTTATTACATTTTCTTAACTCTGGTTGTGTTCAAACCGCAAAAAACATCATTTGGCTATCTTGTATATGCGAAATAGTAAATTTAAATTATATTCGAATAATAGATATCAGTAATAGAGTGAGATATAATTATTTTTTTTAAAAACAATTCATAAGAAAAATTTTAAAAATAATTTACAGTACATCAAATGAACTTCAAAGATTAAATTGGAATCAAATCGGACAATGCTATAATGATTAATCGTTCTATTTTCTTAACCCTGGTTATGTCCAAAACTTAAAAAGGATCAATTGGGTCATCTTGTATAACCTAAATATTAATTTTAAAATAAATTTGAATTATAGATAACCGTAATTGAGTAAGATATGATTATTTTTTTTAAACACGATACCTCAAAATATTTTTAAAAATCATTTAGGGTTAATCAAATTATATCTAAAAATTTAATCGGAACAATCGTTAACGCTATTAGTTATTATATTTTCTTAATTCTGGTTGTGTTCAAACTGTAAAAAACATCATTTGGCTATCTTGTATATGCGATATAGTAAATATAAATTATATTCGAATAATAAATAACAGTAATAGAGTGGCATATAATATTTTTTTTAAAAAACAATTTATAAGAAAAATTTAAAAAATAATTTACAGTAAATCAAATGAACTTTAAAAATTAAATTGGAATCAAATCGGACAATGCTATAATGATTAATCGTTCTATTTTCTTAACCCTGGTTATGTCCTGAACTTAAAAAGGATCATTTGACTCATTTTGTATAACCTAAATATTAATTTTAAAATAAATTTGAATAATAGATAACCGTAATCGAGTGAGATATGACTATTTTTTTAACAAACAATACATTAAAAAATTTAAAATAATTATTTAGGGTAAAACAAATTATATCTAAAAATTAAATCGGAACAATCGTTAATGCTATTATGTTTTCTTAATTGTGGCTGTCTTCAAACCGTAAAGAACATCATTTGGCTCTCTTGTATATGCGAAATAGTAAATTTAAATCTTATTCGAATAATAGATAGATATTAATTTTAAAATAAATTTGAATAATAGATAACCGTAATTGAGTGAGATATGACTATTTTTTTAAAACACAATACATAAAACTAGTTTTAAAAATCATTTAGGGTTAATTAAATTATATCTAAAAATTGATTTAATATTAAATCGGAACAATCGCTAACGCTATTACTTATTATATTTTCTTACCTCTGGTTGTGTTCAAACCGTAAAAAACATCATTTGGCTATCTCGTATATGCGAAATAGTAAATTTAAATTATATTCGAATAATAGATAACAGTAATAGAGAGAGATATGATTAGTTTATTAAAAAACAATTCATAAGAAAGATTTTAAAAATAATTTACAGTACATCAAATGAACTTCAAAAATTAAATTGGAATTAAATCGGACAATGCTATAATGAATAATTGTTTTATTTTCTTAGCCCTGGTTATGTCCAAAACTTAAAAAGGATCAAATGGGTCATCTTGTATAACCCAAATAATAATTTTAAATTGTATTTGAATAATAGATAACCGTAATTGAGTGAGATATGACTTTTTTCTTTACAATACATCAAAATATCTTTAAAAATTATTTAGGGTTAATCAAATTATATCTAAAAATTAATTTAAAATTAAATTGGAACAATCGGTAACGCTATTAGTTATTATATTTTCTTAGTTCTGGTTGTGTTCAAACCGTAAAAAACATCATTTGGCTATCTTGTATATGCGAAATAGTAAAATTAAATTATATTCGAATAATAGATAACAGTAACAAAGTGAGATATGATTATTTTTTTAAAAAGCAATTCATAAGATTTTAAAAATAATTTACAGTACATCAAATGAACTTCAAAAATTAAATTGGAAATAAATCGGACAATGCTATAATGATTAATTGTTCTATTTTCTTAATCCTGGTTATGTCCAAAACTTAAAAAGGATCAATTGGGTCATCTTGTATGACCTAAATATTAATTTTAAAATAAATTTGAATAATAGATAACCGTAATTGAGTGAGATATGATTATTTTTTTTAAACACAATACCTCAAAATATTTTTAAAAATCATTTAGGGTTAATCAAATTATATCTAAAAATTTAATCGGAACAATCGTCGACGCTATTAGTTATTATATTTTCTTAAGTCTGGTTGTGTTCAAACCGTAAAAAACATCATTTGGATATCTTGTATATGCGATATAGTAAATGTAAATTATATTCGAATAATAAATAACAGTAATAGAGTGGCATATAATATTTTTTTTAAAAAACAATTCATAAGAAAAATATTAAAAATAATTTAGAGTACATTAAATGAACTTTAAAAATTAAATTGGAATTAAATCCCACAATGCTATAATGAATAATTGTTCTATTTTCTTAACCCTGGTTATGTCCAAAACTTAAAAAGGATCAATTGGGTCATCTTGTATAACCTAAATATTAATTTTAAAATAAATTTGAATAATAGATAACCGTAATTGAGTGAGATATGACTATTTTTTTTAATCACATCACAATATTTTAAAATATTACTTAGGGTTAAACAAATTATATCTAAAAATTAAATTGAAATCATATTGGAACAATAGCTATAGGTAATATTAATCGATTTTCTTTATCCTGGTTATGTCCAAAACATAAAAAGGATCATTCGAGTCATCTTGTATAACCTAAATAATAATTTTAAATTATATTTGAATAATAGATAACCGTAATTGAGTGAGATATGACTATTTTTTTAATACATAATACATAAAACTATTTTTAAAAATCATTTAGGGTTAATCAAATTATATCTAAAAATTTAATTAAAATTAAATAGGAACAATCGCCAACGCTATTAGTTATTACATTTTCTTAACTCTGGTTGTGTTCAAACCGCAAAAAACATCATTTGGCTATCTTGTATATGCGAAATAGTAATTTTAAATTATATTCGAATAATAGATATCAGTAATAGAGTGAGATAAAATTATTTTTTTTTAAAACAATTCATAAGAAAAATTTTAAAAATAATTTACAGTACATCAAATGAACTTCAAAGATTAAATTGGAATCAAATCGGACAATGCTATAATGATTAATTGTTCTATTTTCTTAACCCTCGTTATGACCAAAACTTAAAAAGGATTATTTAGGTCATCTTTTATAACCTAAATATTAATTTTAAAATAAATTTGAATAATAGATAACCGTAATTGAGTGAGATATGACTATTTTCTTTAATCACAATACATCAAAATATTTAAAAATATTACTTAGGGTTAAACAAATTATATGTAAAAATTAAATTGAAATCATATCGGAACAATAGCTATAGGTAATAGAAATAGATTTTCTTCATTCTGGTTATGTCCAAAACTTAAAAAGGTAACAAAGTGAGATATGATTATTTTTTTAAAAAGCAATTCATAAGATTTTAAAAATAATTTACAGTACATCAAATGAACTTCAAAAATTAAATTGGAAATAAATCGGACAATGCTATAATAAATAATTGTTCTATTTTCTTAACCCTGGTTATGTCCAAAACTTAAAAAGGATCAATTGGGTCATCTTGTATAACCTAAATATTAATTTTAAAATAAATTTGAATAATAGATAACCGTAATTGAGTGATATATGTCTATTTTTTTTAATCACATCACAATATTTTAAAGTATTACTTAGGGTTAAACAAATTATATCTAAAAATTAAATTGAAATCATATTGGAACAATAGCTATAGGTAATATTAATCGATTTTCTTTATCCTGGTTATGTCCAAAACATAAAAAGGATCATTCGAGTCATCTTGTATAACCTAAATAATAATTTTAAATTATATTTGAATAATAGATAACCGTAATTGAGTGAGATATGACTATTTTTTTAAAACATAATACATAAAACTATTTTTAAAAATCATTTAGGGTTAATCAAATTATATCTAAAATTTGAATTAAAATTAAATAGGAACAATCGCCAACGCTATTAGTTATTACATTTTCTTAACTCTGGTTGTGTTCAAACCGCAAAAAACATCATTTGGCTATCTTGTATATGCGAAATAGTAAATTTAAATTATATTCAAATAATAGATATCAGTAATAGAGTGAGATATAATTATTTTTTTTAAAAACAATTCATAAGAAAAATTTTAAAAATAATTTACAGTACATCAAATGAACTTCAAAGATTAAATTGGAATCAAATCGGACAATGCTATAATGATTAATCGTTCTATTTTCTTAACCCTGGTTATGTCCAAAACTTAAAAAGGATCAATTGGGTCATCTTGTATAACCTAAATATTAATTTTAAAATAAATTTGAATTATAGATAACCGTAATTGAGTAAGATATGATTATTTTTTTTAAACACAATACCTCAATAAATTAATAAGTTAATCAAATTATATCTAAAAATTTAATCGGAACAATCGTTAACGCTATTAGTTATTATATTTTCTTAATTCTGGTTGTGTTCAAACCGTAAAAAACATCATTTGGCTATCTTGTATATGCGATATAGTAAATGTAAATTATATTCGAATAATAAATAACAGTAATAGAGTGGCATATAATATTTTTTTTAAAAAACAATTTATAAGAAAAATTTAAAAAATAATTTACAGTAAATCAAATGAACTTTAAAAATTAAATTGGAATCAAATCGGACAATGCTATAATGATTAATCGTTCTATTTTCTTAACCCTGGTTATGTCCTGAACTTAAAAAGGATCATTTGACTCATTTTGTATAACCTAAATATTAATTTTAAAATAAATTTGAATAATAGATAACCGTAATTGAGTGAGATATGACTATTTTTTTATCAAACAATACATTAAAAAATTTAAAATAATTATTTAGGGTAAAACAAATTATATCTAAAAATTAAATCGGAACAATCGTTAATGCTATTATGTTTTCTTAATTGTGGCTGTCTTCAAACCGTAAAGAACATCATTTGGCTCTCTTGTATATGCGAAATAGTAAATTTAAATCTTATTCGAATAATAGATAGATATTAATTTTAAAATAAATTTGAATAATAGATAACCGTAATTGAGTGAGATATGACTATTTTTTTAAAACACAATACATAAAACTATTTTTAAAAATCACTTAGGGTTATTCAAATTTTATCTAAAAATTGAATTAAAATTAAATCGGAACAATCGCTAACGCTATTAGTTATTACATTTTCTTAACTCTGGTTGTGTTCAAACCGTAAAAAACATCATTTGGCTATCTTGTATATGCGAAATAGTAAATTTAACTTATATTCGAATAATAGATAACAGTAATAGAGTGAGATATAATAATTTTTTTTAATAAACAATTTATAAGAAAAATTTAAAAAATAATTTACAGTAAATCAAATGAACTTTAAAAATTAAATTGAAATCACATCGGACAATGCTATAATGATTAATCGTTCTATTTTCTTAACCCTGGTTATGTCCGAAACTTAAAAAGGATCATTTGAGTCATCTTGTATAACCTAAATATTAATTTTAAAATAAATTTGAATAATAGATAACCGTAATTGAGTGAGATATGACTATTTTTTTATAAAACAATACATTAAAAAATTTAAAATAATTATTTAGGGTAAAACAAATTATATCTAAAAATTAAATTAAAATCATATCGGAACAATAGCTATAGGTAATAGTAATCGATTTTCTTTATCCTGGTTATGTCCAAAACATAAAAAGGATCATTTGAGTCATCTTGTATAACCTAAATAATAATTTTTAATTATATTTGAATAATAGATAAACGTAATTGAGTGAGATATGACTATTTTTTTTTAAACACAATACATTAAATTATTTTTAAAAATCATTTAGGGTTAATCAAATTATATCTAAAAATTAAATTAAAATCATATCGGAACAATAGCTATAGGTAATAGTAATCGATTTTCTTTATCCTGGTTATGTCCAAAACATAAAAAGGATCATTTGAGTCATCTTGTATAACCTAAATAATAATTTTTAATTATATTCGAATAATAGATATCAGTAATAGAGTGAGATATAATTATTTTTTTTAAAAACAATTTATAAGAAAAATTTAAAAAATTATTTACAGTAAATCAAATGAACTTTAAAAATTAAATTGAAATCAAATCGGACAATGCTTTAATGATTAATCCTTCTATTTTCTTAACCCTCGTTATGTCCAAAACTTAAAAAGGATCATTTGAGTCATCTTGTATAACCTAAATATTAATTTTAAAATAAATTTGAATAATAGATAACCGTAATTGAGTGAGATATGACTATTTTTTTAAAACATAATACATAAAACTATTTTTTAAAATCATTTAGGGTTAATCAAATTATATCTAAAAATTGAATTAAAATTAAATAGGAACAATCGCCAACGCTATTAGTTATTACATTTTCTTAAATCTGGTTGTGTTCAAAACGCAAAAAACATCTTTTGGCTATCTTGTATATGCGAAATAGTAAATTTAAATTATATTCGAATAATAGATATCAGTAATAGAGTGAGATATAATTATTTTTTTTAAAAACAATTCATAAGAAAAATTTTAAAAATAATTTACAGTACATCAAATGAACTTCAAAGATTAAATTGGAATCAACTCGGACAATGCTATAATGATTAATTGTTCTATTTTCTTAACCCTCGTTATGTCCAAAACTTAAAAAGGATCATTTGAGTCATCTTGTATAACCTAAATATTAATTTTAAAATAAATTTGAATAATAGATAACCGTAATTGAAAGAGATATGACTATTTTTTTTTTAAAAACAATACATTAAAATATTTAAAATAATTATATAGGGTTAAACAAATTATATCTAAAAATTAAAATCATATCGGAACAATAGCTTTAGGTAATAGAAATCGATTTTCTTCATTCTGGTTATGTCCAAAACTTAAAAAGGATCATTTGGGTCATCTTGTATAACCTAAATATTAATTTTAAAATAAATTTGAATAATAGATAACCGTAATTGAGTGAGATATGACTATTTTTTTTAAACACAATACATCAGAATACTTTAAAAAATTATTTAGGGTTATTCAAATTTTATCTAAAAATTGAATTAAAATTAAATCGGAACAATCGCTAACGCTATTAGTTATTACACTTTCTTAATTCTGGTTGTGTTCAAACCGTAAAAAACTTCATTTGGCTATCTTGTATATGCGAAATAGTAAATTTAAATTATATTCGAATAATAGATATCAGTAATAGAGTGAGATATAATTATTTTTTTTAAAAAACAATTTATAAGAAAAATTTAAAAAATTATTTACAGTAAATCAAATGAACTTTAAAAATTAAATTGAAATCAAATCGGACAATGCTTTAATGATTAATCCTTCTATTTTCTTAACCCTCGTTATGTCCAAAACTTAAAAAGGATCATTTGAGTCATCTTGTATAACCTAAATATTAATTTTAAAATAAATTTGAATAATAGATAACCATAATTGAGTGAGATATGACTATTTTTTTAAAACATAATACATAAAACTATTTTTAAAAATCATTTAGGGTTAATCAAATTATATCTAAAAATTGAATTAAAATTAAATAGGAACAATCGCCAACGCTATTAGTTATTACATTGTCTTAACTCTGGTTGTGTTCAAACCGCAAAAAACATCATTTGGCTATCTTGTATATGCGAAATAGTAAATGTAAATTATATTCGAATAATAAATAACGGTAATAGAGTGGATATAATAATTTAAAAAAAAAACAATTCATAAGAAAAATTTTAAAAATAATTTACAGTACATCAAATGAACTTCAAAAATTAAATTGGATTCAAATCGGACAATGCTCTAATGATTAATTGTTCTATTTTCTTAACCCTGGTTATGTCCAAAACTTAAAAAGGATCATTTGGGTCATCTTGTATAACCTAAATATTAATTTTAAAATAAATTTGAATAATAGATAACCCTAATTGAGTGAGATATGACTATTTTTTTTTTTTTAAACAATAAATTAAAATATTTAGAATAATTATTTAGGGTTAAACAAATTATATCTAAAAATTAAATTTAAATCATATCGGAACAATAGTTATAGGTAATAGTAATCGATTTTCTTTATCCTGGTTATGTCCAAAACATAAAAAGGATCATTTGAGTCATCTTGTATAAACTAAATAATAATTTTAAATTATATTTGAATATTAGATAACCGTAATTGAGTGAGATATGACTATTTTTTTAAAACATAATACATAAAACTATTTTTAAAAATCATTTAGGGTTAATCAAATTATATCTAAAAATTGAATTAAAATTAAATAGGAACAATCGCCAACGCTATTAGTTATTACATTTTCTTAACTCTGGTTGTGTTTAAACCGCAAAAAACATCATTTGGCTATCTTGTATATGCGAAATAGTATATTTAAATTATATTCGAATAATAGATATCAGTAATAGAGTGAGATATAATTATTTTTTTTTAAAACAATTCATAAGAAAAATTTTAAAAATAATTTACAGTACATCAAATGAACTTCAAAGATCAAATTGGAATCAAATCGGACAATGCTATAATGATTAATTGTTCTATTTTCTTAACCCTCGTTATGTCCAAAACTTAAAAAGGATTATTTGAGTTGTCTTGTATAACCTAAATTTTAATTTTAAAACAAATTTGAATAATAGATAACCGTAATTGAGTGAGATAAGACTATTTTCTTTAATCACAATACATCAAAATATTTAAAAATATTACTTAGGATTAAACAAATTATATGTAAAAATTAAATTGAAATCGTATCGGAACAATAGCTATAGGTAATAGAAATCGATTTTCTTCATTCTGGTTATGTCCAAAACTTAAAAAAGGATCATTTGGGTCATCTTGTATAACCTAAATATTAATTTTAAAATAAATTTGAATAATAGATAACCGTAATTAAGTGAGATATGACTATTTTTTTTAAACACAATACATCAGAATACTTTAAAAAATTATTTAGGGTTATTCAAATTTTATCTAAAAATTGAATTAAAATTAAATCGGAACAATCGCTAACGCTATTAGTTATTACATTTTCTTAAATCTGGTTGTGTTCAAACCGTAAAAAACATCATTTGGCTTGGCTATCTTGTATATGCGAAATAGTAAATTTAACTTATATTCGAATAATAGATAACAGTAATAGAGTGAGATATAATTATTTTTTTTAAAAAACAATATATAAGAAAAATTTAAAAAATAATTTACAGTAAATCAAATGAACTTTAAAAATTAAATTTAAATCAAATCGGACAATGCTTTAATGATTAATCGTTCTACTTTCTTAACCCTCGTTATGTCCAAAACTTAAAAAGGATCATTTGAGTCATCTTGTATAACCTAAATATTAATTTTAAAATAAATTTGAATAATAGATAACCGTAATTGAGTGTGATATGACTATTTTTTTAAAACACAATACATAAAACTAGTTTTAAAAATCATTTAGGGTTAATCAAATTATATCTAAAAATTGATTTAAAATTAAATCGGAACAATCGCTAACGCTATTAGTTATTATATTTTCTTACCTCTGGTTGTGTTCAAACCGTAAAAAACATCATTTGGCTATCTCGTATATGCGAAATAGTAAATTTAAATTATATTCGAATAATAGATAACAGTAATAGAGTGAGATATGATTATTTTTTTAAAAAGCAATTGATAAGATTTTAAAAATAATTTACAGTACATCAAATGAACTTCAAAGATTAAATTGGAATCAAATCGGACAATGCTATAATGATTAATTGTTTTTCTTAACCCTCGTTATGTCCAAAACTTAAAAAGGATTATTTAGGTCATCTTTTATAACCTAAATATTAATTTTAAAATAAATTTGAATAATAGATAACCGTAATTGAGTGAGATATGACTATTTTCTTTAATCACAATACATCAAAATATTTAAAAATATTACTTAGGGTTAAACAAATTATATGTAAAAATTAAATTGAAATGATATCGGAACAATAGCTATAGGTAATAGCAATCGATTTTCTTCATTCTGGTTAAGTCCAAAACTTAAAAAGGATCATTTGGGTCATCTTGTATAACCTAAATATTAATTTTAAAACAAATTTGAATAATAGATAACCGTAATTGAGTGAGATATGACTATTTTCTTTAATCACAATACATCAAAATATTTAAAAATATTACTTAGGATTAAACAAATTATATGTAAAAATTAAATTGAAATCGTATCGGAACAATAGCTATAGGTAATAGAAATCGATTTTCTTCATTCTGGTTATGTCCAAAACTTAAAAAAGGATCATTTGGGTCATCTTGTATAACCTAAATATTAATTTTAAAATAAATTTGAATAATAGATAACCGTAATTAAGTGAGATATGACTATTTTTTTTAAACACAATACATCAGAATACTTTAAAAAATTATTTAGGGTTATTCAAATTTTATCTAAAAATTGAATTAAAATTAAATCGGAACAATCGCTAACGCTATTAGTTATTACATTTTCTTAACTCTGGTTGTGTTCAAACCGTAAAAAACATCATTTGGCTATCTTGTATATGCTAAATAGTAAATTTGACTTATATTCGAATAATAGATAACAGTAATAGAGTGAGATATAATTATTTTTTTTAAAAAACAATTTATAAGAAAAATTTAAAAAATTATTTACAGTAAATCAAATGAACTTTAAAAATTAAATTGAAATCAAATCGGACAATGCTTTAATGATTAATCGTTCTATTTTCTTAACCCTCGTTATGTCCAAAACTTAAAAAGGATCAATTGGGTCATCTTGTATAACCTAAATAATAATTTTAAATTGTATTTGAATAATAGATAACCGTAATTGAGTGAGATATGACTTTTTTGTTTAAACACAATACATCAAAATATTTTTAAAAATCATTTAGGGTTAATCAAATTATATCTAAAAATTAATTTAAAATTAAATTGGAACAATCGTTAACGCTATTAGTTATTATATTTTCTTAGTTCTGGTTGTGTTCAAACCGTAAAAAACATCATTTGGCTATCTTGTATATGCGAAATAGTAAAATTAAATTATATTCGAATAATAGATAACAGTAATAGAGTGAGATATGATTATTTTTTTAAAAAGCAATTGATAAGATTTTAAAAATAATTTACAGTACATCAAATGAACTTCAAAAATTAAATTGGATTCAAATCGGACAATGCTGTAATGATTAATTGTTCTATTTTCTTAACCCTGGTTATGTCCAAAACTTAAAAAGGATCATTTGGGTCATCTTGTATAACCTAAATATTAATTTTAAAATAAATTTGAATAATAGATAACCGTAATTGAGTGAGATATGACTATTTTTTTTAAACATAATACATCAGAATACTTTAAAAAATTATTTAGGGTTATTCAAATTTTATCTAAAAATTGAATTAAAATTAAATCGGAACAATCGCTAACGCTATTAGTTATTACATTTTCTTAACTCTGGTTGTGTTCAAACCGTAAAAAACATCATTTGGCTATCTCGTATATGCGAAATAGTAAATTTAAATTATATTCGAATAATAGATAACAGTAATAGAGTGAGATATAATTATTTTTTTAGAAAATAATTCATAAGAAAAATTTTAAAAATAATTTACAGTACATCAAATGAACTTCAAAGATTAAATTGGAATCAAATCGGACAATGCTATAATGATAAATCGTTCTATTTTCTTAACCCTGGTTATGTCCAAAACTTAAAAAGGATCAATTGGGTCATCTTGTATAACCTAAATATTAATTTTAAAATAAATTTGAATTATAGATAACCGTAATTGAGTAAGATATGATTATTTTTTTTAAACACAATACCTCAAAATATTTTTAAAAATCATTTAGGGTTAATCAAATTATATCTAAAAATTTAATCGGAACAATCGTTAACGCTATTAGTTATTATATTTTCTTAATTCTGGTTGTGTTCAAACCGTAAAAAACATCATTTGGCTATCTTGTATATGCGATATAGTAAATGTAAATTATATTCGAATAATAAATAACAGTAATAGAGTGGCATATAATATTTTTTTTAAAAAACAATTTATAAGAAAAATTTAAAAAATAATTTACAGTAAATCAAATGAACTTTAAAAATTAAATTGGAATCAAATCGGACAATGCTATAATGATTAATCGTTCTATTTTCTTAACCCTGGTTATGTCCTGAACTTAAAAAGGATCATTTGACTCATTTTGTATAACCTAAATATTAATTTTAAAATAAATTTGAATAATAGATAACCGTAATTGAGTGAGATATGACTATTTTTTTATCAAACAATACATTAAAAAATTTAAAATAATTATTTAGGGTAAAACAAATTATATCTAAAAATTAAATCGGAACAATCGTTAATGCTATTATTTATTATGTTTTCTTAATTGTGGCTGTCTTCAAACCGTAAAGAACATCATTTGGCTATCTTGTATATACGAAATAGTAAATTTAAATTATATTCGAATAATAGATATCAGTAATAGAGTGAGATATAATTATTTTTTTTTAAAACAATTCATAAGAAAAATTTTAAAAATAATTTACAGTACATCAAATGAACTTCAAAGATCAAATTGGAATCAAATCGGACAATGCTATAATGATTAATTGTTCTATTTTCTTAACCCTCGTTATGTCCAAAACTTAAAAAGGATTATTTGAGTTGTCTTGTATAACCTAAATTTTAATTTTAAAACAAATTTGAATAATAGATAACCGTAATTGAGTGAGATATGACTATTTTCTTTAATCACAATACATCAAAATATTTAAAAATATTACTTAGGGTTAAACAAATTATATGTAAAAATTAAATTGAAATCATATCGGAACAATAGCTATAGGTAATAGAAATAGATTTTCTTCATTCTGGTTATGTCCAAAACTTAAAAAGGATCATTTGGGTCATCTTGTATAACCTAAATATTAATTTAAAAATAAATTTAAATAATAGATAACCGTAATTGAGTGAGATATGACTATTTTTTTTAAACACAATACATCAGAATACTTTAAAAAATTATATAGGGTTATTCAAATTTTATCTAAAAATTGAATTAAAATTAAATCGGAACAATCGCTAACGCTATTAGTTATTACATTTTCTTAACTCTGGTTGTGTTCAAACCGTAAAAAACATCATTTGGCTATCTTGTATATGCGAAATAGTAAATTTAACTTATATTCGAATAATAGATAACAGTAATAGAGTGAGATATAATTATTTTTTTAGAAAATAATTCATAAGAAAAATTTTAAAAATAATTTACAGCCCATCAAATGAACTTCAAAGATTAAATTGGAATCAAATCGGACAATGCAATAATGATTAATTGTTCTATTTTCTTAACCCTGGTTATATCCAAAACTTAAAAAGGATCATTTGAGTCATCTTGTATTACCTAAATATTAATTTTAAAATAAATTTGAATAATAGATAACCGTAATTGAGCGAGATATGACTATTTTTTTTAATCACAATATATTAAAATATTTTTAAAAATCATTTAGTGTTTATCAAATTATATCTAAAAATTGAATTAAAATTAAATGGGAACAATCGCCAACGCTATTAGTTATTACATTTTCTTAACTCTGGTTGTGTTCAAACCGTAAAAAACATCATTTGGCTATCTTGTATATTGGCAATAGTAAATTTAAATTCTATTCGAATAATAGATAACAGTAATAGAGTGAGATATAACTATTTAAAAAAAAAAATTCATAAGAAAAATTTTAAAAATAATTTACAGTACATCAAATGAACTTCAAAAATTAAATTGGAATCAAGTCGGACAATGCTGTAATGATTAATTGTTCTATTTTCTTAACCCTGGTTATGTCCAAAACTTAAAAAGGATCATTTGGGTCATCTTGTATAACCTAAATAATAATTTTAAATTGTATTTGAATAATAGATAACCGTAATTGAGTGAGATATGACTATTTTTTTAAAACCCAATACATAAACCTAGTTTTAAAAATCATTTAGGGTTAATCAAATTATATCTAAAAATTGATTTAAAATTAAATCGGAACAATCGCTAACGCTATTAGTTATTATATTTTCTTACCTCTGGTTGTGTTCAAACCGTAAAAAACATCATTTGGCTATCTCGTATATGCGAAATAGTAAATTTAAATTATATTCGAATAATAGATAACAGTAATAGAGTGAGATATGATTAGTTTTTTAAAAAACAATTCATAAGAAAGATTTTAAAAATAATTTACATTACATCAAATGAACTTCAAAAATTACATTGGAATTAAATCGGACAATGCTATAATGAATAATTGTTCTATTTTCTTAACCCTGGTTATGTCCAAAACTTAAAAAGGATCAATTGGGTCATCTTGTATGACCTAAATATTAAGTTTAAAATAAATTTGAATAATAGATAACCGTAATTGAGTGAGATATGATTATTTTTTTTAAACACAATACCTCAAAATATTTTTAAAAATCATTTAGGGTTAATCAAAAAATATATTTAAAAATTGAATTAAAATTAAATCGGAACAATCGCCAACGCTATTAGTTATTACATTTTCTTAACTCTGGTTGTGTTCAAACCGTAAAAAACATCATTTGGCTATCTTGTTAATGCGAAATAGTAAATGTAAATTATATTCGAATAATAAATAACAGTAATAGAGTGAGATATAATAATTTAAAAAAAAACAATTCAAAAGAAAAATTTTAAAAATAATTTACAGTACATCAAATGAACTTCAAAAATTAAATTGGAATCAAATCGGACAATGCTATAATGATTAATTGTTCTATTTTCTTAACCCTGGTTATGTCCAAAACTTAAAAAGGATCATTTGGGTCATCTTGTATAACCTAAATATTAATTTTAAAATAAATTTGAATAATAGATAACCGTAATTGAGTGAGATATGACTATTTTTTTTTAAACACAATACATTATAATATTTTTAAAAATTATTTAGGGTTAAACAAATTATATCTAAAAATTAACTTAAAATCATATCGGAACCATAGCTATAGGTAGTAGTAATCGATTTTCTCTATCCTGGTTATGTCCAAAACATAAAAAGGATTATTTGAGTCATCTTGTATAACCTAAATAATAATTTAAAATTATATTTGAATAACCGCAATTGAGTGAGATATGAATATTTTTTTTAAACATACTACATAAAACTATTTTTAAAAATCACTTAGGGTTAATCAAATTATATCTAAAAATTGAATTAAAATTAAATCGGAACAATCGCCAACGCTATTAGTTATTACATTTTCTTAACTCTGGTTGTGTTCAAACCGTAAAAAACATCATTTGGCTATCTTGTATTTGCGAAATAGTAAATGTAAATTATATTCGAATAATAAATAACAGTAATAGAGTGAGATATAATAATTTAAAAAAAAAACAATTCATAAGAAATATTTTAAAAATAATTTACAGTACATCAAATGAACTTCAAAAATTAAATCGGACAATGCTATAATGAATAATTGTCCTATTTTCTTAACCCTGGTTATGTCCAAAACTTAAAAAGGATCAATTGGGTCATCTTGTATAACCTAAATAATAATTTTAAATTGTATTTGAATAATAGATAACCGTAATTGAGTGAGATATGACTTTTTTCTTTAAACACAATACATCAAAATATTTTTAAAAATCATTTAGCGTTAATCAAATTATATCTAAAAATTAATTTAAAATTAAATTGGAACAATCGTTAACGCTATTAGTTATATTTTCTTAGTTCTGGTTGTGTTCAAACCGTAAAAAACATCATTTGGCTATCTTGTATATGCGAAATAGTAAAATTAAATTATATTCGAATAATAGATAACAGTAATAGAGTGGGATATGATTATTTTTTAAAAAGCAATTCATAAGATTTTAAAAATAATTTTCAGTACATCATATGAACTTCAAAAATTAAATTGGAATTAAATCGGACAATGCTATAATGAATAATTGTTTTATTTTCTTAACCCTGGTTATGTCCAAAACTTAAAAAGGATCATTTGGGTCATCTTGTATAACCTAAATATTAATTTTAAAATAAATTTGAATAATAGATAACCGTAATTGAGTGAGATATGACTATTTTTTTTAAACATACTACATAAAACTATTTTTAAAAATCACTTAGGGTTATTCAAATTTTATCTAAAAATTGAATTAAAATTAAATCGGAACAATCGCTAACGCTATTAGTTATTACATTTTCTTAACTCTGGTTGTGTTCAAACCGTAAAAAACATCATTTGGCTATCTTGTATATGCGAAATAGTAAATTTAACTTATATTCGAATAATAGATAACAGTAATAGAGTGAGATATAATAATTTTTTTTAATAAACAATTTATAAGAAAAATTTAAAAAATAATTTACAGTAAATCAAATGAACTTTAAAAATTAAATTGAAATCACATCGGACAATGCTATAATGATTAATCGTTCTATTTTCTTAACCCTGGTTATGTCCGAAACTTAAAAAGGATCATTTGAGTCATCTTGTATAACCTAAATATTAATTTTAAAATAAATTTGAATAATAGATAACCGTAATTGAGTGAGATATGACTATTTTTTTATAAAACAATACATTAAAAAATTTAAAATAATTATTTAGGGTAAAACAAATTATATCTAAAAATTAAATTAAAATCATATCGGAACAATAGCTATAGGTAATAGTAATCGATTTTCTTTATCCTGGTTATGTCCAAAACATAAAAAGGATCATTTGAGTCATCTTGTATAACCTAAATAATAATTTTTAATTATATTTGAATAATAGATAACCGTAATTGAGTGAGATATGACTATTTTTTTTTAAACACAATACATTAAATTATTTTTAAAAATCATTTAGGGTTAATCAAATTATATCTAAAAATTAAATTAAAATCATATCGGAACAATAGCTATAGGTAATAGTAATCGATTTTCTTTATCCTGGTTATGTCCAAAACATAAAAAGGATCATTTGAGTCATCTTGTATAACCTAAATAATAATTTTTAATTATATTCGAATAATAGATATCAGTAATAGAGTGAGATATAATTATTTTTTTTAAAAACAATTTATAAGAAAAATTTAAAAAATTATTTACAGTAAATCAAATGAACTTTAAAAATTAAATTGAAATCAAATCGGACAATGCTTTAATGATTAATCCTTCTATTTTCTTAACCCTCGTTATGTCCAAAACTTAAAAAGGATCATTTGAGTCATCTTGTATAACCTAAATATTAATTTTACAATAAATTTGAATAATAGATAACCGTAATTGAGTGAGATATGACTATTTTTTTAAAACATAATACATAAAACTATTTTTTAAAATCATTTAGGGTTAATCAAATTATATCTAAAAATTGAATTAAAATTAAATAGGAACAATCGCCAACGCTATTAGTTATTACATTTTCTTAAATCTGGTTGTGTTCAAAACGCAAAAAACATCTTTTGGCTATCTTGTATATGCGAAATAGTAAATTTAAATTATATTCGAATAATAGATATCAGTAATAGAGTGAGATATAATTATTTTTTTTAAAAACAATTCATAAGAAAAATTTTAAAAATAATTTACAGTACATCAAATGAACTTCAAAGATTAAATTGGAATCAACTCGGACAATGCTATAATGATTAATTGTTCTATTTTCTTAACCCTCGTTATGTCCAAAACTTAAAAAGGATCATTTGAGTCATCTTGTATAACCTAAATATTAATTTTAAAATAAATTTGAATAATAGATAACCGTAATTGAAAGAGATATGACTATTTTTTTTTTAAAAACAATACATTAAAATATTTAAAATAATTATATAGGGTTAAACAAATTATATCTAAAAATTAAAATCATATCGGAACAATAGCTTTAGGTAATAGAAATCGATTTTCTTCATTCTGGTTATGTCCAAAACTTAAAAAGGATCATTTGGGTCATCTTGTATAACCTAAATATTAATTTTAAAATAAATTTGAATAATAGATAACCGTAATTGAGTGAGATATGACTATTTTTTTTAAACACAATACATCAGAATACTTTAAAAAATTATTTAGGGTTATTCAAATTTTATCTAAAAATTGAATTAAAATTAAATCGGAACAATCGCTAACGCTATTAGTTATTACACTTTCTTAATTCTGGTTGTGTTCAAACCGTAAAAAACTTCATTTGGCTATCTTGTATATGCGAAATAGTAAATTTAAATTATATTCGAATAATAGATATCAGTAATAGAGTGAGATATAATTATTTTTTTTAAAAAACAATTTATAAGAAAAATTTAAAAAATTATTTACAGTAAATCAAATGAACTTTAAAAATTAAATTGAAATCAAATCGGACAATGCTTTAATGATTAATCCTTCTATTTTCTTAACCCTCGTTATGTCCAAAACTTAAAAAGGATCATTTGAGTTATCTTGTATAACCTAAATATTAATTTTAAAATAAATTTGAATAATAGATAACCATAATTGAGTGAGATATGACTATTTTTTTAAAACATAATACATAAAACTATTTTTAAAAATCATTTAGGGTTAATCAAATTATATCTAAAAATTGAATTAAAATTAAATAGGAACAATCGCCAACGCTATTAGTTATTACATTGTCTTAACTCTGGTTGTGTTCAAACCGCAAAAAACATCATTTGGCTATCTTGTATATGCGAAATAGTAAATGTAAATTATATTCGAATAATAAATAACGGTAATAGAGTGGATATAATAATTTTTAAAAAAAACAATTCATAAGAAAAATTTTAAAAATAATTTACAGTACATCAAATGAACTTCAAAAATTAAATTGGATTCAAATCGGACAATGCTCTAATGATTAATTGTTCTATTTTCTTAACCCTGGTTATGTCCAAAACTTAAAAAGGATCATTTGGGTCATCTTGTATAACCTAAATATTAATTTTAAAATAAATTTGAATAATAGATAACCCTAATTGAGTGAGATATGACTATTTTTTTTTTTTAAAACAATAAATTAAAATATTTAGAATAATTATTTAGGGTTAAACAAATTATATCTAAAAATTAAATTGGATTCAAATCGGACAATGCTCTAATGATTAATTGTTCTATTTTCTTAACCCTGGTTATGTCCAAAACTTAAAAAGGATCATTTGAGTTATCTTGTATAACCTAAATATTAATTTTAAAATAAATTTGAATAATAGATAACCATAATTGAGTGAGATATGACTATTTTTTTAAAACATAATACATAAAACTATTTTTAAAAATCATTTAGGGTTAATCAAATTATATCTAAAAATTGAATTAAAATTAAATAGGAACAATCGCCAACGCTATTAGTTATTACATTGTCTTAACTCTGGTTGTGTTTAAACCGCAAAAAACATCATTTGGCTATCTTGTATATGCGAAATAGTAAATTTAAATTATATTCGAATAATAGATATCAGTAATAGAGTGAGATATAATTATTTTTTTTTAAAACAATTCATAAGAAAAATTTTAAAAATAATTTACAGTACATCAAATGAACTTCAAAGATCAAATTGGAATCAAATCGGACAATGCTATAATGATTAATTGTTCTATTTTCTTAACCCTCGTTATGTCCAAAACTTAAAAAGGATTATTTGAGTTGTCTTGTATAACCTAAATTTTAATTTTAAAACAAATTTGAATAATAGATAACCGTAATTGAGTGAGATATGACTATTTTCTTTAATCACAATACATCAAAATATTTAAAAATATTACTTAGGATTAAACAAATTATATGTAAAAATTAAATTGAAATCGTATCGGAACAATAGCTATAGGTAATAGAAATCGATTTTCTTCATTCTGGTTATGTCCAAAACTTAAAAAAGGATCATTTGGGTCATCTTGTATAACCTAAATATTAATTTTAAAATAAATTTGAATAATAGATAACCGTAATTAAGTGAGATATGACTATTTTTTTTAAACACAATACATCAGAATACTTTAAAAAATTATTTAGGGTTATTCAAATTTTATCTAAAAATTGAATTAAAATTAAATCGGAACAATCGCTAACGCTATTAGTTATTACATTTTCTTAAATCTGGTTGTGTTCAAACCGTAAAAAACATCATTTGGCTTGGCTATCTTGTATATGCGAAATAGTAAATTTAACTTATATTCGAATAATAGATAACAGTAATAGAGTGAGATATAATTATTTTTTTTAAAAAACAATATATAAGAAAAATTTAAAAAATAATTTACAGTAAATCAAATGAACTTTAAAAATTAAATTTAAATCAAATCGGACAATGCTTTAATGATTAATCGTTCTACTTTCTTAACCCTCGTTATGTCCAAAACTTAAAAAGGATCATTTGAGTCATCTTGTATAACCTAAATATTAATTTTAAAATAAATTTGAATAATAGATAACCGTAATTGAGTGTGATATGACTATTTTTTTAAAACACAATACATAAAACTAGTTTTAAAAATCATTTAGGGTTAATCAAATTATATCTAAAAATTGATTTAAAATTAAATCGGAACAATCGCTAACGCTATTAGTTATTATATTTTCTTACCTCTGGTTGTGTTCAAACCGTAAAAAACATCATTTGGCTATCTCGTATATGCGAAATAGTAAATTTAAATTATATTCGAATAATAGATAACAGTAATAGAGTGAGATATGATTATTTTTTTAAAAAGCAATTGATAAGATTTTAAAAATAATTTACAGTACATCAAATGAACTTCAAAGATTAAATTGGAATCAAATCGGACAATGCTATAATGATTAATTGTTTTTCTTAACCCTCGTTATGTCCAAAACTTAAAAAGGATTATTTAGGTCATCTTTTATAACCTAAATATTAATTTTAAAATAAATTTGAATAATAGATAACCGTAATTGAGTGAGATATGACTATTTTCTTTAATCACAATACATCAAAATATTTAAAAATATTACTTAGGGTTAAACAAATTATATGTAAAAATTAAATTGAAATGATATCGGAACAATAGCTATAGGTAATAGCAATCGATTTTCTTCATTCTGGTTAAGTCCAAAACTTAAAAAGGATCATTTGGGTCATCTTGTATAACCTAAATATTAATTTTAAAATAAATTTGAATAATAGATAACCGTAATTGAGTGAGATATGACTATTTTTTTTAAACACAATACATCAGAATACTTTAAAAAATTATTTAGGGTTATTCAAATTTTATCTAAAAATTGAATTAAAATTAAATCGGAACAATCGCTAACGCTATTAGTTATTACATTTTCTTAACTCTGGTTGTGTTCAAACCGTAAAAAACATCATTTGGCTATCTTGTATATGCTAAATAGTAAATTTAACTTATATTCGAATAATAGATAACAGTAATAGAGTGAGATATAATTATTTTTTTTAAAAAACAATTTATAAGAAAAATTTAAAAAATTATTTACAGTAAATCAAATGAACTTTAAAAATTAAATTGAAATCAAATCGGACAATGCTTTAATGATTAATCGTTCTATTTTCTTAACCCTCGTTATGTCCAAAACTTAAAAAGGATCAATTGGGTCATCTTGTATAACCTAAATAATAATTTTAAATTGTATTTGAATAATAGATAACCGTAATTGAGTGAGATATGACTTTTTTGTTTAAACACAATACATCAAAATATTTTTAAAAATCATTTAGGGTTAATCAAATTATATCTAAAAATTAATTTAAAATTAAATTGGAACAATCGTTAACGCTATTAGTTATTATATTTTCTTAGTTCTGGTTGTGTTCAAACCGTAAAAAACATCATTTGGCTATCTTGTATATGCGAAATAGTAAAATTAAATTATATTCGAATAATAGATAACAGTAATAGAGTGAGATATGATTATTTTTTTAAAAAGCAATTGATAAGATTTTAAAAATAATTTACAGTACATCAAATGAACTTCAAAAATTAAATTGGATTCAAATCGGACAATGCTGTAATGATTAATTGTTCTATTTTCTTAACCCTGGTTATGTCCAAAACTTAAAAAGGATCATTTGGGTCATCTTGTATAACCCAAATAATAATTTTAAATTGTATTTGAATAATAGATAACCGTAATTGAGTGAGATATAATTATTTTTTTTAAAAACAATTCATAAGAAAAATTTTAAAAATAATTTACAGTACATCAAATGAACTTCAAAGATTAAATTGGAATCAAATCGGACAATGCTATAATGATAAATCGTTCTATTTTCTTAACCCTGGTTATGTCCAAAACTTAAAAAGGATCAATTGGGTCATCTTGTATAACCTAAATATTAATTTTAAAATAAATTTGAATTATAGATAACCGTAATTGAGTAAGATATGATTATTTTTTTTAAACACAATACCTCAAAATATTTTTAAAAATCATTTAGGGTTAATCAAATTATATCTAAAAATTTAATCGGAACAATCGTTAACGCTATTAGTTATTATATTTTCTTAATTCTGGTTGTGTTCAAACCGTAAAAAACATCATTTGGCTATCTTGTATATGCGATATAGTAAATGTAAATTATATTCGAATAATAAATAACAGTAATAGAGTGGCATATAATATTTTTTTTAAAAAACAATTTATAAGAAAAATTTTAAAAATAATTTACAGTAAATCAAATGAACTTTAAAAATTAAATTGGAATCAAATCGGACAATGCTATAATGATTAATCGTTCTATTTTCTTAACCCTGGTTATGTCCTGAACTTAAAAAGGATCATTTGACTCATTTTGTATAACCTAAATATTAATTTTAAAATAAATTTGAATAATAGATAACCGTAATTGAGTGAGATATGACTATTTTTTTATCAAACAATACATTAAAAAATTTAAAATAATTATTTAGGGTAAAACAAATTATATCTAAAAATTAAATCGGAACAATCGTTAATGCTATTATTTATTATGTTTTCTTAATTGTGGCTGTCTTCAAACCGTAAAGAACATCATTTGGCTATCTTGTATATGCGAAATAGTAAATTTAAATTATATTCGAATAATAGATATCAGTAATAGAGTGAGATATAATTATTTTTTTTTAAAACAATTCATAAGAAAAATTTTAAAAATAATTTACAGTACATCAAATGAACTTCAAAGATCAAATTGGAATCAAATCGGACAATGCTATAATGATTAATTGTTCTATTTTCTTAACCCTCGTTATGTCCAAAACTTAAAAAGGATTATTTGAGTTGTCTTGTATAACCTAAATTTTAATTTTAAAACAAATTTGAATAATAGATAACCGTAATTGAGTGAGATATGACTATTTTCTTTAATCACAATACATCAAAATATTTAAAAATATTACTTAGGATTAAACAAATTATATGTAAAAATTAAATTGAAATCGTATCGGAACAATAGCTATAGGTAATAGAAATCGATTTTCTTCATTCTGGTTATGTCCAAAACTTAAAAAAGGATCATTTGGGTCATCTTGTATAACCTAAATATTAATTTTAAAATAAATTTGAATAATAGATAACCGTAATTGAGTGAGATATGACTATTTTTTTTAAACACAATACATCAGAATACTTTAAAAAATTATTTAGGGTTATTCAAATTTTATCTAAAAATTGAATTAAAATTAAATCGGAACAATCGCTAACGCTATTAGTTATTACATTTTCTTAACTCTGGTTGTGTTCAAACCGTAAAAAACATCATTTGGCTATCTTGTATATGCTAAATAGTAAATTTAACTTATATTCGAATAATAGATAACAGTAATAGAGTGAGATATAATTATTTTTTTTAAAAAACAATTTATAAGAAAAATTTAAAAAATTATTTACAGTAAATCAAATGAACTTTAAAAATTAAATTGAAATCAAATCGGACAATGCTTTAATGATTAATCGTTCTATTTTCTTAACCCTCGTTATGTCCAAAACTTAAAAAGGATCAATTGGGTCATCTTGTATAACCTAAATATTAATTTTAAAATAAATTTGAATTATAGATAACCGTAATTGAGTAAGATATGATTATTTTTTTTAAACACAATACCTCAAAATATTTTTAAAAATCATTTAGGGTTAATCAAATTATATCTAAAAATTTAATCGGAACAATCGTTAACGCTATTAGTTATTATATTTTCTTAATTCTGGTTGTGTTCAAACCGTAAAAAACATCATTTGGCTATCTTGTATATGCGATATAGTAAATGTAAATTATATTCGAATAATAAATAACAGTAATAGAGTGGCATATAATATTTTTTTTAAAAAACAATTTATAAGAAAAATTTAAAAAATAATTTACAGTAAATCAAATGAACTTTAAAAATTAAATTGGAATCAAATCGGACAATGCTATAATGATTAATCGTTCTATTTTCTTAACCCTGGTTATGTCCTGAACTTAAAAAGGATCATTTGAGTCATCTTGTATAACCTAAATATTAATTTTAAAATAAATTTGAATAATAGATAACCGTAATTGAGTGAGATATGACTATTTTTTTATCAAACAATACATTAAAAAATTTAAAATAATTATTTAGGGTAAAACAAATTATATCTAAAAATTAAATCGGAACAATCGTTAATGCTATTATTTATTATGTTTTCTTAATTGTGGCTGTCTTCAAACCGTAAAGAACATCATTTGGCTCTCTTGTATATGCGAAATAGTAAATTTAAATCTTATTCGAATAATAGATATCAGTAATAGAGTGAGATATAATTATTTTTTTTTAAAACAATTCATAAGAAAAATTTTAAAAATAATTTACAGTACATCAAATGAACTTCAAAGATCAAATTGGAATCAAATCGGACAATGCTATAATGATTAATTGTTTTATTTTCTTAACCCTCGTTATGTCCAAAACTTAAAAAGGATTATTTGAGTTGTCTTGTATAACCTAAATTTTAATTTTAAAACAAATTTGAATAATAGATAACCGTAATTAAGTGAGATATGACTATTTTCTTTAATCACAATACATCAAAATATTTAAAAATATTACTTAGGATTAAACAAATTATATGTAAAAATTAAATTGAAATCGTATCGGAACAATAGCTATAGGTAATAGAAATCGATTTTCTTCATTCTGGTTATGTCCAAAACTTAAAAAAGGATCATTTGGGTCATCTTGTATAACCTAAATATTAATTTTAAAATAAATTTGAATAATAGATAACCGTAATTGAGTGAGATATGACTATTTTTTTTAAACACAATACATCAGAATACTTTAAAAAATTATTTAGGGTTATTCAAATTTTATCTAAAAATTGAATTAAAATTAAATCGGAACAATCGCTAACGCTATTAGTTATTACATTTTCTTAACTCTGGTTGTGTTCAAACCGTAGAAAACCTCATTTGGCTATCTTGTATATGCTAAATAGTAAATTTAACTTATATTCGAATAATAGATAACAGTAATAGAGTGAGATATAATTATTTTTTTTAAAAAACAATTTATAAGAAAAATTTAAAAAATTATTTACAGTAAATCAAATGAACTTTAAAAATTAAATTGAAATCAAATCGGACAATGCTTTAATGATTAATCGTTCTATTTTCTTAACCCTCGTTATGTCCAAAACTTAAAAAGGATCAATTGGGTCATCTTGTATAACCTAAATATTAATTTTAAAATAAATTTGAATTATAGATAACCGTAATTGAGTAAGATATGATTATTTTTTTTAAACACAATACCTCAAAATATTTTTAAAAATCATTTAGGGTTAATCAAATTATATCTAAAAATTTAATCGGAACAATCGTTAACGCTATTAGTTATTATATTTTCTTAATTCTGGTTGTGTTCAAACCGTAAAAAACATCATTTGGCTATCTTGTATATGCGATATAGTAAATGTAAATTATATTCGAATAATAAATAACAGTAATAGAGTGGCATATAATATTTTTTTTAAAAAACAATTTATAAGAAAAATTTAAAAAATAATTTACAGTAAATCAAATGAACTTTAAAAATTAAATTGGAATCAAATCGGACAATGCTATAATGATTAATCGTTCTATTTTCTTAACCCTGGTTATGTCCTGAACTTAAAAAGGATCATTTGACTCATTTTGTATAACCTAAATATTAATTTTAAAATAAATTTGAATAATAGATAACCGTAATTGAGTGAGATATGACTATTTTTTTATCAAACAATACATTAAAAAATTTAAAATAATTATTTAGGGTAAAACAAATTATATCTAAAAATTAAATCGGAACAATCGTTAATGCTATTATTTATTATGTTTTCTTAATTGTGGCTGTCTTCAAACCGTAAAGAACATCATTTGGCTCTCTTGTATATGCGAAATAGTAAATTTAAATCTTATTCGAATAATAGATAACAGTAATAGAGTGAGATATAATTATTTTTTTTAAAAAACAATTTATAAGAAAAATTTAAAAAATAATTTACAGTAAATCAAATGAACTTTAAAAGTTAAATTGGAATCAAATCGGACAATGCTATAATGATTAATCGTTCTATTTTCTTATCCCTGGTTATGTCCAAAACATAAAAAGGATCATTTGAGTCATCTTGTATAACCTAAATATTAATTTTAAAATAAATTTGAATAATAGATAACCGTAATTGAGTGAGATATGACTATTTTTTTTAAACACAATACATCAGAATACTTTAAAAAATTATTTAGGGTTATTCAAATTTTATCTAAAAATTGAATTAAAATTAAATCGGAACAATCGCTAACGCTATTAGTTATTACATTTTCTTAACTCTGGTTGTGTTCAAACCGTAAAAAACATCATTTGGCTATCTCGTATATGCGAAATAGTAAATTTAAATTATATTCGAATAATAGATAACAGTAATAGAGTGAGATATGATTAGTTTATTAAAAAACAATTCATAAGAAAGATTTTAAAAATAATTTACAGTACATCAAATGAACTTCAAAAATTAAATTAGAATTAAATCGGACAATGCTATAATGAATATTTGTTTTATTTTCTTAACCCTGGTTATGTCCAAAACTTAAAAAGGATCAATTGGGTCATCTTGTATAACCCAAATAATAATTTTAAATTGTATTTGAATAATAGATAACCGTAATTGAGTGAGATATGACTTTTTTCTTTAAACACAATACATCAAAATATCTTTAAAAATTATTTAGGGTTAATCAAATTATATCTAAAAATTAATTTAAAATTAAATTGGAACAATCGGTAACGCTATTAGTTATTATATTTTCTTAGTTCTGGTTGTGTTCAAACCGTAAAAAACATCATTTGGCTATCTTGTATATGCGAAATAGTAAAATTAAATTATATTCGAATAATAGATAACAGTAACAAAGTGAGATATGATTATTTTTTTAAAAAGCAATTCATAAGATTTTAAAAATAATTTACAGTACATCAAATGAACTTCAAAAATTAAATTGGAAATAAATCGGACAATGCTATAATAAATAATTGTTCTATTTTCTTAACCCTGGTTATGTCCAAAACTTAAAAAGGATCAATTGGGTCATCTTGTATAACCTAAATATTAATTTTAAAATAAATTTGAATAATAGATAACCGTAATTGAGTGAGATATGACTATTTTTTTTAAACACAATACATCAGAATACTTTAAAAAATTATTTAGGGTTAATCAAATTATATCTAAAAATTAAATCGGAACAATCGTTAATGCTATTATTTATTATGTTTTCTTAATTGTGGCTGTCTTCAAACCGTAAAGAACATCATTTGGCTCTCTTGTATATGCGAAATAGTAAATTTAAATCTTATTCGAATAATAGATAACAGTAATAGAGTGAGATATAATTATTTTTTTTAAAAAACAATTTATAAGAAAAATTTAAAAAATAATTTACAGTAAATCAAATGAACTTTAAAAGTTAAATTGGAATCAAATCGGACAATGCTATAATGATTAATCGTTCTATTTTCTTATCCCTGGTTATGTCCAAAACATAAAAAGGATCATTTGAGTCATCTTGTATAACCTAAATATTAATTTTAAAATAAATTTGAATAATAGATAACCGTAATTGAGTGAGATATGACTATTTTTTTTAAACACAATACATCAGAATACTTTAAAAAATTATTTAGGGTTATTCAAATTTTATCTAAAAATTGAATTAAAATTAAATCGGAACAATCGCTAACGCTATTAGTTATTACATTTTCTTAACTCTGGTTGTGTTCAAACCGTAAAAAACATCATTTGGCTATCTTGTATATGCGAAATAGTAAATATAACTTATATTCGAATAATAGATAACAGTAATAGAGTGAGATATAATTATTTTTTTTAAAAAACAATTTATATGAAAAATTTAAAAAATAATTTACAGTAAATCAAATGAACTTTAACAAATGGGACAATGCTTTAATGATTAATCGTTCTATTTTCTTAACCCTCGTTATGTCCAAAACTTAAAAAGGATCATTTGAGTCATCTTGTATAACCTAAATATTAATTTTAAAATAAATTTGAATAATAGATAACCGTAATTGAGTGAGATATGACTATTTTTTTAAAATACAATACATTAAACTAGTTTTAAAAATCATTTAGGGTTAATCAAATTATATCTAAAAATTGATTTAAAATTAAATCGGAACAATCGCTAACGCTATTAGTTATTATATTTTCTTACCTCTGGTTGTGTTCAAACCGTAAAAAACATCATTTGGCTATCTCGTATATGCGAAATAGTAAATTTAAATTATATTCGAATAATAGATAACAGTAATAGAGTGAGATATGATTAGTTTATTAAAAAACAATTCATAAGAAAGATTTTAAAAATAATTTACAGTACATCAAATGAACTTCAAAAATTAAATTAGAATTAAATCGGACAATGCTATAATGAATATTTGTTTTATTTTCTTAACCCTGGTTATGTCCAAAACTTAAAAAGGATCAATTGGGTCATCTTGTATAACCCAAATAATAATTTTAAATTGTATTTGAATAATAGATAACCGTAATTGAGTGAGATATGACTTTTTTCTTTAAACACAATACATCAAAATATCTTTAAAAATTATTTAGGGTTAATCAAATTATATCTAAAAATTAATTTAAAATTAAATTGGAACAATCGGTAACGCTATTAGTTATTATATTTTCTTAGTTCTGGTTGTGTTCAAACCGTAAAAAACATCATTTGGCTATTTTGTATATGCGAAATAGTAAAATTAAATTATATTCGAATAATAGATAACAGTAACAAAGTGAGATATGATTATTTTTTTAAAAAGCAATTCATAAGATTTTAAAAATAATTTACAGTACATCAAATGAACTTCAAAAATTAAATTGGAAATAAATCGGACAATGCTATAATAAATAATTGTTCTATTTTCTTAACCCTGGTTATGTCCAAAACTTAAAAAGGATCAATTGGGTCATCTTGTATAACCTAAATATTAATTTTAAAATAAATTTGAATAATAGATAACCGTAATTGAGTGATATATGTCTATTTTTTTTAATCACATCACAATATTTTAAAGTATTACTTAGGGTTAAACAAATTATATCTAAAAATTAAATTGAAATCATATTGGAACAATAGCTATAGGTAATATTAATCGATTTTCTTTATCCTGGTTATGTCCAAAACATAAAAAGGATCATTCGAGTCATCTTGTATAACCTAAATAATAATTTTAAATTATATTTGAATAATAGATAACCGTAATTGAGTGAGATATGACTATTTTTTTAAAACATAATACATAAAACTATTTTTAAAAATCATTTAGGGTTAATCAAATTATATCTAAAATTTGAATTAAAATTAAATAGGAACAATCGCCAACGCTATTAGTTATTACATTTTCTTAACTCTGGTTGTGTTCAAACCGCAAAAAACATCATTTGGCTATCTTGTATATGCGAAATAGTAAATTTAAATTATATTCGAATAATAGATATCAGTAATAGAGTGAGATATAATTATTTTTTTTAAAAACAATTCATAAGAAAAATTTTAAAAATAATTTACAGTACATCAAATGAACTTCAAAGATTAAATTGGAATCAAATCGGACAATGCTATAATGATTAATCGTTCTATTTTCTTAACCCTGGTTATGTCCAAAACTTAAAAAGTATCAATTGGGTCATCTTGCATAACCTAATTATTAATTTTAAAATAAATTTGAATTATAGATAACCGTAATTGAGTAAGATATGATTATTTTTTTTAAACACAATACCTCAAAATATTTTTAAAAATCATTTAGGGTTAATCAAATTATATCTAAAAATTTAATCGGAACAATCGTTAACGCTATTAGTTATTATATTTTCTTAATTCTGGTTGTGTTCAAACCGTAAAAAACATCATTTGGCTATCTTGTATATGCGATATAGTAAATGTAAATTATATTCGAATAATAAATAACAGTAATAGAGTAACATATAATATTTTTTTTAAAAAACAATTTATAAGAAAAATTTAAAAAATAATTTACAGTAAATCAAATGAACTTTAAAAATTAAATTGGAATCAAATCGGACAATGCTATAATGATTAATCGTTCTATTTTCTTAACCCTGGTTATGTCCTGAACTTAAAAAGGATCATTTGACTCATTTTGTATAACCTAAATATTAATTTTAAAATAAATTTGAATAATAGATAACCGTAATTGAGTGAGATATGACTATTTTTTTATCAAACAATACATTAAAAAATTTAAAATAATTATTTAGGGTAAAACAAATTATATCTAAAAATTAAATCGGAACAATCGTTAATGCTATTATTTATTATGTTTTCTTAATTGTGGCTGTCTTCAAACCGTAAAGATCATCATTTGGCTCTCTTGTATATGCGAAATAGTAAATTTAAATCTTATTCGAATAATAGATAGCAGTAATAGAGTGAGATATAATTATTTTTTTTAAAAAACAATTTATAAGAAAAATTTAAAAAATAATTTACAGTAAATCAAATGAACTTTAAAAGTTAAATTGGAATCAAATCGGACAATGCTATAATGATTAATCGTTCTATTTTCTTATCCCTGGTTATGTCCAAAACATAAAAAGGATCATTTGAGTCATCTTGTATAACCTAAATATTAATTTTAAAATAAATTTGAATAATAGATAACCGTAATTGAGTGAGATATGACTATTTTTTTAAAACACAATACATAAAACTAGTTTTAAAAATCATTTAGGGTTAATTAAATTATATCTAAAAATTGATTTAATATTAAATCGGAACAATCGCTAACGCTATTACTTATTATATTTTCTTACCTCTGGTTGTGTTCAAACCGTAAAAAACATCATTTGGCTATCTCGTATATGCGAAATAGTAAATTTAAATTATATTCGAATAATAGATAACAGTAATAGAGAGAGATATGATTAGTTTATTAAAAAACAATTCATAAGAAAGATTTTAAAAATAATTTACAGTACATCAAATGAACTTCAAAAATTAAATTGGAATTAAATCGGACAATGCTATAATGAATAAATGTTTTATTTTCTTAGCCCTGGTTATGTCCAAAACATAAAAAGGATCATTTGAGTCATCTTGTATAACCTAAATATTAATTTTAAAATAAATTTGAATAATAGATAACCGTAATTGAGTGAGATATGACTATTTTTTTTAAACACAATACATCAGAATACTTTAAAAAATTATTTAGGGTTATTCAAATTTTATCTAAAAATTGAATTAAAATTAAATCGGAACAATCGCTAACGCTATTAGTTATTACATTTTCTTAACTCTGGTTGTGTTCAAACCGTAAAAAACATCATTTGGCTATCTTGTATATGCGAAATAGTAAATATAACTTATATTCGAATAATAGATAACAGTAATAGAGTGAGATATAATTATTTTTTTTAAAAAACAATTTATATGAAAAATTTAAAAAATAATTTACAGTAAATCAAATGAACTTTAAAAATTAAATTGAAATCAAATGGGACAATGCTTTAATGATTAATCGTTCTATTTTCTTAACCCTCGTTATGTCCAAAACTTAAAAAGGATCATTTGAGTCATCTTGTATAACCTAAATATTAATTTCAAAATAAATGTGAATAATAGATAACCGTAATTGAGTGAGATATGACTATTTTTTTAAAATACAATACATTAAACTAGTTTTAAAAATCATTTAGGGTTAATCAAATTATATCTAAAAATTGATTTAAAATTAAATCGGAACAATCGCTAACGCTATTAGTTATTATATTTTCTTACCTCTGGTTGTGTTCAAACCGTAAAAAACATCATTTGGCTATCTCGTATATGCGAAATAGTAAATTTAAATTATATTCGAATAATAGATAACAGTAATAGAGTGAGATATGATTAGTTTATTAAAAAACAATTCATAAGAAAGATTTTAAAAATAATTTACAGTACATCAAATGAACTTCAAAAATTAAATTAGAATTAAATCGGACAATGCTATAATGAATATTTGTTTTATTTTCTTAACCCTGGTTATGTCCAAAACTTAAAAAGGATCAATTGGGTCATCTTGTATAACCCAAATAATAATTTTAAATTGTATTTGAATAATAGATAACCGTAATTGAGTGAGATATGACTTTTTTCTTTAAACACAATACATCAAAATATCTTTAAAAATTATTTAGGGTTAATCAAATTATATCTCAAAATTAATTTAAAATTAAATTGGAACAATCGGTAACGCTATTAGTTATTATATTTTCTTAGTTCTGGTTGTGTTCAAACCGTAAAAAACATCATTTGGCTATCTTGTATATGCGAAATAGTAAAATTAAATTATATTCGAATAATAGATAACAGTAACAAAGTGAGATATGATTATTTTTATAAGAGCGTAGCTCTTATAGAGGGCCGCTTCTTTTTGGGAGTTTTCGCACGACCTCGGGACTCGTCGGATAAAAGTGCTTATAACTTTTTTTCTAATTAGGGTGGAGAAGTGATTTTTACCTTTTTATAATCTAAAAATATGAGGCTTTAATCTGATTATTTACAAATTTTCATTTGTTTTTTTGTTTAGCACTAGGACGCCTTCAAAGTCAAAAATTTTTTTTTGTCCAATTTTTTCAATGGGAATTCGCTACAGGTCGCAACGCTTCTTTGAATGTTATGAAACTTTCCGGATCGATTGGAGTTTACGTGAGACAGTGCGGTATAGTTTTTGGTTATTCTCAGCATACGGGAAGTATTTTTTTTTAACGCTCAAAGTTTCAGACATGTGTGATATTGCAGCCCCTCTGACGGTTTAACGGTATCTTTCCGGAAATAGTGACTCACAGAAAATGTATGTGCCTCATCGAGAACTACAATTTTTATCAAGGACTTTTTTTGAAAAAATCTTTTTTTTTGGGAAAAAAATCAAAAAAACCCAAAAAAATTGATTTTTTTTAGTTTTTTCTGTGTAAAATTTTTATGGTGCAAAATTTAAAAAAATTTCATTTGGATTAATTAAACCTGCATCCTTTCCGAATAAAACGGTGTATTAAGTTTAACGCTATCATTTATACAGGGTGAGCAGCGCTCAGTTGAAAATACCCTTTTTCACACTTTTTTTTTTCCAGCCTTAATAACTTTTTAGTGGCGCCACTTAGAGCCAAATGGCTTATGGGCGGTTTGTAGCGTGTGATAAGCAGAATCTTTTGCAATTTCAACCGTACTTTTAAGTAAAACCGTTTTTGAGTTATGAATTTTTTAACATTTTTTGACTTTGGAAATTAATTGTGCACACCCGGTATGTGATAGAAGAACTAAAACTAATCGAGCAGATGCGCCATTCATTTTACTATAACATACTAAAATTTCATTTTTTCACTATTTTTAGAAGTACCCTAAAAGTAATTTTTTTTCAAAAAAGTCCCAAGTACGAAAAATCGTTAAAAATCTACCCACACAAGAGGTACATTCGAGTCACCTATGACCGGCGTTTTCGCCAGCGTGCGCATGGCAACGAACACGGCGATTTTCGCCGAAAAAAGACTCTTATTATAATCGAAATTTAACTACTAAAATCGACTGGAATCGGTCCAGAATTGATGTTAAACTGTTCCTAAGGCTTTATACTATTTTTCCATGTACATATCATAAGGTAAAAGCCTTTTTTTATACCCGAAATCATCGTCTGAAAATGGTCGATTTTGACGTCTACGCGCGATTTTAATGCCGTATTTTACGGCTGACTTTTACGTTTTGACAGCATGACGTCAACGTGGATGAATTGGCTCGGACTTGCTTCCTAATTTCATTGATAAAATGCTTAAAATAGCTCAGAACTTCCTGAAATTGGTACGAAATTATTCCAGAGACTCTGGAGAATCCGAATATGTGCATATCTTTTACCAAATCGGGTTCTTTTAGCCGTGATAATTCGGCAACGTTTGACGTTTTAGCATTTTCCGTGTAATATAATATAATATTCATGCGACACAGTGGCTATACAAGGCATTTTGCTAGACAAAAATTACAACACAGTGGGTCCTAATGATAAAAAAAAAATCTAATCGGGATTTAATGGGTATTATTATTTTATATGGTAATTTTTTTTTTTTTTAACTTTTTTTATATTTGCCCGATTTGAATGAAATTTGGTATTTGGGTTTGGTTTAGGGTATAATTAATATTTTTTTTACAAATTTTTGAAATATTGAGTTTTAGGGTCACGTGACTACCAAAACTTTTTTCCTATGGGTCCGATTTGATTGAAATTTGGTATTTGGGGTTTATTTAGGAAATAATTATTAATTATTAATATTTTTTTTAAATATTGAGTCCTAAGGTCACGTGACAATCAAAACTTTTTTCCTATGGGTCCGATTTGATTGAAATTTGGTATTTGGGGTTTATTTATGAAATAATTATTGATTATTAACAAATTTTTAAAATATTGAGTTTGAGGGTCACGTGACTATCAAAAGGTTTTTCCTATGAGTTCGATTTGATTGAAATTTGGTATTTGGGGTTTATTTAGGAAATAATTATTGGTTTGTATCTAATTTTTAAAATATTGAGTTTGAGGGTCACGTGACTATCAAAAGGTTTTTCCTATGGGTCCGATTTGATTGATGTTTGGTATCTGGGGTTTATATACAATACAATTACCAATTTTTAGCACATTTTTGCAATATTGAATTTTAAGGTCACGTGACTATCGGAACTTTTCCTTTCCGATACGAAAAGCGTGTGACTCTGTCCAAAAATTTCCAAAAGATGTCCTATACTTTCCTATTTAGTAGAAAACTTATAAAAATTAATAAAATAAATAGGCATTTAATACACGCATTAAAATAATTAATAGATACATATATCTATAATATATGTATAGGTTAGAGTGTTAGATATAAGTTTTTAGATTATTAAGTGACACAATGAGTTTTTCAAATTTGTTTGAGACATAGGTAGATGTGATATGAGCCATTATTTATCATAATTACCGTTGTTCTGCTTGAAATTCGTGGGTAATGTGCTCGGTACAGGGCCAATAGAAAAAAAAAGTGTCACGTGACTATAAGTTTTTTTTCTTATTTTATTCATTTGATTGAGAGTTGTTATTTGAAGTACTTAAATTTATATGTATATAGGAAAAATAATGATTATAATATTATTTTTATTTATTTATGATACTCGTAGTTGTAATCGTGAGAAACAGGGTTATTAAGGCTTAAGGTTATGGCTTGAAATTATTTGTAAAGAAAATAAGAGTAATAATTAGTAGTAGTAATAATTTTAGTTTATAGGATTCTTTCAAGTACGGGCTGTTAAGTAGAATGTGAAAACAGTTGCTGTGTGGAAAACGTGCTTCCATTTGTTTTTTTTTTTTAACTTTTTTTGATGTCAGATTTTATAGCTTCTATTCAGTTCCTTGGTGGTTTCTTATTTTTTTTTTAATTCTTTTCATCTCTTAATATAATTGCCTTTCGAAATTAAAATGGAAAATAGAAACAGTCGACGTGAAAATTCTTTTATCCAATCCCAATACACAGACTATTATACGATCTAATCTGTTTCTTTTCTATTGTGGCACTTCCATAAATTGTAGAAAATTTTGTCATTAAGCTTTTTTACTATTTTTTGAATGATCTTGAACCAATATGTTCATCTTGAATACCGATTTTCTTCGAGAATTGAAAAATGGAAATAAATAGGTTTTCAGTTCATTTTAAAGTCAAATCGGTTATAACCTTTTTTAATCCTTCCCTGTCGATTTTCGAACAAAAAAAATGGTTTTCTTTGGTTTTTTTACTAGAAATTATCTGTTTAGGGCTTACAATAAAATTAGTCAATAGCCATTTTAAGACAAAAAGTGACATAGTGGGAAAAACCAGTTTTGTTTTGGTTTTCCCACATTTTTACTAATATTTCGGGTTCTATAGCTTCGATTCAATTCGTTGATGTTTATTCCTATTTTTGCTCCTGTTAATTCTTTCATATTTTACTACATGTGTCTCTCAAAATAAAAGTAAGAAATTTAAAAAAATCGGTGTAAAAACTCGGTGGCATAATCCGAATACATAGACTCTTATGGGACCTAATCATTTCCCTTTATATTGTGGCACTCGTATACATCGTGGAAAATTTTGTCATAAAGCTTTTTCACTTCTTTTTGAATGGTCTTTACCTAGAAAAAAGAAATTTTGAATTCAGAGCATATTTTAAAAAAATGCTCATTTTGGGCCGGATTTTGTTTGAAAATCGAAAAATGCAAATAAATAAGTTTGTGTTCATTTTATAGTCAAATCGGTAATAACCTTTTTTAAAGGTACTCTGAAATATTACATGATAGAGTAATAAAAAATTTAAATTTGTCCATAGGGCTCTTGATAATTCAATATTTATGTTTTACACTTTTTTTCAATTTTCTCCGATTCTATAATAGCTAGATCCGATTCATTTTGACATGCGAATACCTCGTAATATTCCTGAGAACTTTTATTTAAAACAAAAAGTTATCAGAGTTCCAGTTAATTTAGAAAAAAATTAAAACCATTTTTTCGCAATTTTTCGTGGGTATACCCCTTTCGATTTTCGACCAAAAAAAAATTATTTTTTTTATTGGGTTTTTTTTACTATATATTGTTAGTTTAGGGCTTACTTAAAAATTTGCCAATAATCGTTTTAGGAAAAAAAAATGTTACGGTGTGAAAAAACCAGTTTTCTTTTGTTTTTCCCACATTTTTACTTATATCTCAACCCCTATAGCTTCGATTCAATTCGTTTATGGTTTCTTTCATTCGTTATTCTCCTCCTGTCAATTCTTTTGATATTTTATTACTATTGGCTCTCAAAAATAAAACTAAAAAATCAAAAAAATCCACGGAAAAACCCGTTTGTCTTATCCCCATACATGAATTCTTATGCGACCTGATCTTTTCCTTTATATTGTGGCACTCGTATAAATCGTGGAAAATTTTATCATAAAGCTTTTTTACTAGTTTTTGAATGTTCTTTAATCAGAAGAAAAAAATTTTGAATTCGGAGCATATTTTGAAAAAATGTTCATTTTGACCCCGGGTTTTGTTCGAAAATCGAAAAATGCCAAGTAGGTTTTCTGTTCATTTTAGAGTCGAATTGGTAATAACCTTTTTTAAAGATATTTTGAAGTAGTACAAGATAGAAAAATTAAAAATTGAAGTTTTTCCATAGGGCTCTTGATATTTCGATATTTATGATTAACAGTTTTTTCCAATTTTCTCCGATTCTATAATAGCTAAAACCGATTCGTTTTGACAGACGGATACCTCTTAATATTCCTAAGAACTTTTATTCAATACAAAAAGTTGTCAGAGTTATAGTTTATTTATAAAAAAATTAAAACCATTTTTTCGAAATTTTTCGTGGGTATACCCCTTTCGATTTTCGACCAAAAAAAAATTTTTTTTTCTTGGGTTTTTTTACTGGAAATTGTTAGTTTAGGACTAACTTTAAAATTTGCCAATAATCATTTTAGGAAAAAAAAATTTTACGGTGGGAAAAAATCAGTTTTCTTTTGTTTTTTCCACTGTTTCATTATTATCTCGGCTTCTGTAGCTCCGATTCAATCCGTTAATGGTTTATTGCATTCCTTATTCCGTTTCTGATAATCTTTTGCTTATTTCATTATATTGGCCTTAATATAAAGGCCAATATAAAATAAAGGATATTAGAAAAGATATATGGCAAAACCAGTTTGGCATATTCGAATGCAGGTTTTTATGAAACATGATTTGCTAAAAATTTATGTTTTATTTAGGTAAAATTATTGAATTTTTACAAAGGGTTGATATGTTATGCATAAGTGTGTGCTAGAGTCATATTATTTTTTTCAGCATACTTAATCTCATCACCATAAATATCAGGCGTGGCCTAGACCCAAGTCTTCACCAACCTTCATCCTCCTGTATAGCTGCATTTGACTCAATTCTTCGCTTGAAAAATGCATTAAAGCTTTCGAAATATATAAGAGAACACTACGCATATCCTGAATCATAAAATTAAGAAACACCAAAGCTTTCAATAGAATCCAGAAAAACTAATAATAAAGCTAATGATAATAATCAAATAGTGCAAATTAAGGTGTATTGGACATAGAATTAGAGGAGATTAATATGAAATACATCGGTTGGTTTTCAAGGGAAGAATTTAGGGGAAAGGTGAATGAATAGTGAGAATACAAAAATCATTGCTCGAGGATCTACACAGATGGCTCATCCAAAATCTTCAGAGCAGCTGTTTAACGAGTTGCTTGTCACTTGGATCGCCAATCTTTGAAGAGAGAGGGCCGAAATAAAAGAGTAGAGCGGAGCTCTTATCACATCATGATTCTTAGAAGCATGATACCCCAAAAACCGTAAAAACAAGACCTTGTATGACTCACAGCGTTGCTGGGGCAGCACCTGTTAAACAATCTTTTTAATTAGTTTCCTCTGACCAAAAGCTTTTCTACTGGTCCCAACTGATCAAAGTACGAGCGAAGCTCGTACTTGTTTTAAAAAGCAATTCATAAGATTTTAAAAATAATTTACAGTACATCAAATGAACTTCAAAAATTAAATTGGAAATAAATCGGACAATGCTATAATAAATAATTGTTCTATTTTCTTAACCCTGGTTATGTCCAAAACTTAAAAAGGATCAATTGGGTCATCTTGTATAACCTAAATATTAATTTTAAAATAAATTTGAATAATAGATAACCGTAATTGAGTGATATATGTCTATTTTTTTTAATCACATCACAATATTTTAAAGTATTACTTAGGGTTAATCAAATTATATCTAAAAATTAAATTGAAATCATATTGGAACAATAGCTATAGGTAATATTAATCGATTTTCTTTATCCTGGTTATGTCCAAAACATAAAAAGGATCATTCGAGTCATCTTGTATAACCTAAATAATAATTTTAAATTATATTTGAATAATAGATAACCGTAATTGAGTGAGATATGACTATTTTTTTAATACATAATACATAAAACTATTTTTAAAAATCATTTAGGGTTAATCAAATTATATCTAAAAATTTAATTAAAATTAAATAGGAACAATCGCCAACGCTATTAGTTATTACATTTTCTTAACTCTGGTTGTGTTCAAACCGCAAAAAACATCATTTGGCTATCTTGTATATGCGAAATAGTAACTTTAAATTATATTCGAATAATAGATATCAGTAATAGAGTGAGATAAAATTATTTTTTTTTAAAACAATTCATAAGAAAAATTTTAAAAATAATTTACAGTACATCAAATGAACTTCAAAGATTAAATTGGAATCAAATCGGACAATGCTATAATGATTAATTGTTCTATTTTCTTAACCCTCGTTATGACCAAAACTTAAAAAGGATTATTTAGGTCATCTTTTATAACCTAAATATTAATTTTAAAATAAATTTGAATAATAGATAACCGTAATTGAGTGAGATATGACTATTTTCTTTAATCACAATACATCAAAATATTTAAAAATATTACTTAGGGTTAAACAAATTATATGTAAAAATTAAATTGAAATCATATCGGAACAATAGCTATAGGTAATAGAAATAGATTTTCTTCATTCTGGTTATGTCCAAAACTTAAAAAGGATCATTTGGGTCATCTTGTATAACCTAAATATTAATTTAAAAATAAATTTAAATAATAGATAACCGTAATTGAGTGAGATATGACTATTTTTTTTAAACACAATACATCAGAATACTTTAAAAAATTATATAGGGTTATTCAAATTTTATCTAAAAATTGAATTAAAATTAAATCGGAACAATCGCTAACGCTATTAGTTATTACATTTTCTTAACTCTGGTTGTGTTCAAACCGTAAAAAACATCATTTGGCTATCTTGTATATGCGAAATAGTAAATTTAACTTATATTCGAATAATAGATAACAGTAATAGAGTGAGATATAATTATTTTTTTAGAAAATAATTCATAAGAAAAATTTTAAAAATAATTTACAGCCCATCAAATGAACTTCAAAGATTAAATTGGAATCAAATCGGACAATGCAATAATGATTAATTGTTCTATTTTCTTAACCCTGGTTATATCCAAAACTTAAAAAGGATCATTTGAGTCATCTTGTATTACCTAAATATTAATTTTAAAATAAATTTGAATAATAGATAACCGTAATTGAGCGAGATATGACTATTTTTTTTAATCACAATATATTAAAATATTTTTAAAAATCATTTAGTGTTTATCAAATTATATCTAAAAATTGAATTAAAATTAAATGGGAACAATCGCCAACGCTATTAGTTATTACATTTTCTTAACTCTGGTTGTGTTCAAACCGTAAAAAACATCATTTGGCTATCTTGTATATTGGCAATAGTAAATTTAAATTCTATTCGAATAATAGATAACAGTAATAGAGTGAGATATAACTATTTAAAAAAAAAAATTCATAAGAAAAATTTTAAAAATAATTTACAGTACATCAAATGAACTTCAAAAATTAAATTGGAATCAAGTCGGACAATGCTGTAATGATTAATTGTTCTATTTTCTTAACCCTGGTTATGTCCAAAACTTAAAAAGGATCATTTGGGTCATCTTGTATAACCTAAATAATAATTTTAAATTGTATTTGAATAATAGATAACCGTAATTGAGTGAGATATGACTATTTTTTTAAAACCCAATACATAAACCTAGTTTTAAAAATCATTTAGGGTTAATCAAATTATATCTAAAAATTGATTTAAAATTAAATCGGAACAATCGCTAACGCTATTAGTTATTATATTTTCTTACCTCTGGTTGTGTTCAAACCGTAAAAAACATCATTTGGCTATCTCGTATATGCGAAATAGTAAATTTAAATTATATTCGAATAATAGATAACAGTAATAGAGTGAGATATGATTAGTTTTTTAAAAAACAATTCATAAGAAAGATTTTAAAAATAATTTACATTACATCAAATGAACTTCAAAAATTACATTGGAATTAAATCGGACAATGCTATAATGAATAATTGTTCTATTTTCTTAACCCTGGTTATGTCCAAAACTTAAAAAGGATCAATTGGGTCATCTTGTATGACCTAAATATTAATTTTAAAATAAATTTGAATAATAGATAACCGTAATTGAGTGAGATATGATTATTTTTTTTAAACACAATACCTCAAAATATTTTTAAAAATCATTTAGGGTTAATCAAAAAATATATTTAAAAATTGAATTAAAATTAAATCGGAACAATCGCCAACGCTATTAGTTATTACATTTTCTTAACTCTGGTTGTGTTCAAACCGTAAAAAACATCATTTGGCTATCTTGTTAATGCGAAATAGTAAATGTAAATTATATTCGAATAATAAATAACAGTAATAGAGTGAGATATAATAATTAAAAAAAAAACAATTCAAAAGAAAAATTTTAAAAATAATTTACAGTACATCAAATGAACTTCAAAAATTAAATTGGAATCAAATCGGACAATGCTATAATGATTAATTGTTCTATTTTCTTAACCCTGGTTATGTCCAAAACTTAAAAAGGATCATTTGGGTCATCTTGTATAACCTAAATATTAATTTTAAAATAAATTTGAATAATAGATAACCGTAATTGAGTGAGATATGACTATTTTTTTTTAAACACAATACATTATAATATTTTTAAAAATTATTTAGGGTTAAACAAATTATATCTAAAAATTAACTTAAAATCATATCGGAACCATAGCTATAGGTAGTAGTAATCGATTTTCTCTATCCTGGTTATGTCCAAAACATAAAAAGGATTATTTGAGTCATCTTGTATAACCTAAATAATAATTTAAAATTATATTTGAATAACCGCAATTGAGTGAGATATGAATATTTTTTTTAAACATACTACATAAAACTATTTTTAAAAATCACTTAGGGTTAATCAAATTATATCTAAAAATTGAATTAAAATTAAATCGGAACAATCGCCAACGCTATTAGTTATTACATTTTCTTAACTCTGGTTGTGTTCAAACCGTAAAAAACATCATTTGGCTATCTTGTATTTGCGAAATAGTAAATGTAAATTATATTCGAATAATAAATAACAGTAATAGAGTGAGATATAATAATTTAAAAAAAAAACAATTCATAAGAAATATTTTAAAAATAATTTACAGTACATCAAATGAACTTCAAAAATTAAATCGGACAATGCTATAATGAATAATTGTCCTATTTTCTTAACCCTGGTTATGTCCAAAACTTAAAAAGGATCAATTGGGTCATCTTGTATAACCTAAATAATAATTTTAAATTGTATTTGAATAATAGATAACCGTAATTGAGTGAGATATGACTTTTTTCTTTAAACACAATACATCAAAATATTTTTAAAAATCATTTAGCGTTAATCAAATTATATCTAAAAATTAATTTAAAATTAAATTGGAACAATCGTTAACGCTATTAGTTATATTTTCTTAGTTCTGGTTGTGTTCAAACCGTAAAAAACATCATTTGGCTATCTTGTATATGCGAAATAGTAAAATTAAATTATATTCGAATAATAGATAACAGTAATAGAGTGGGATATGATTATTTTTTAAAAAGCAATTCATAAGATTTTAAAAATAATTTTCAGTACATCATATGAACTTCAAAAATTAAATTGGAATTAAATCGGACAATGCTATAATGAATAATTGTTTTATTTTCTTAACCCTGGTTATGTCCAAAACTTAAAAAGGATCATTTGGGTCATCTTGTATAACCTAAATATTAATTTTAAAATAAATTTGAATAATAGATAACCGTAATTGAGTGAGATATGACTATTTTTTTTAAACATACTACATAAAACTATTTTTAAAAATCACTTAGGGTTATTCAAATTTTATCTAAAAATTGAATTAAAATTAAATCGGAACAATCGCTAACGCTATTAGTTATTACATTTTCTTAACTCTGGTTGTGTTCAAACCGTAAAAAACATCATTTGGCTATCTTGTATATGCGAAATAGTAAATTTAACTTATATTCGAATAATAGATAACAGTAATAGAGTGAGATATAATAATTTTTTTTAATAAACAATTTATAAGAAAAATTTAAAAAATAATTTACAGTAAATCAAATGAACTTTAAAAATTAAATTGAAATCACATCGGACAATGCTATAATGATTAATCGTTCTATTTTCTTAACCCTGGTTATGTCCGAAACTTAAAAAGGATCATTTGAGTCATCTTGTATAACCTAAATATTAATTTTAAAATAAATTTGAATAATAGATAACCGTAATTGAGTGAGATATGACTATTTTTTTATAAAACAATACATTAAAAAATTTAAAATAATTATTTAGGGTAAAACAAATTATATCTAAAAATTAAATTAAAATCATATCGGAACAATAGCTATAGGTAATAGTAATCGATTTTCTTTATCCTGGTTATGTCCAAAACATAAAAAGGATCATTTGAGTCATCTTGTATAACCTAAATAATAATTTTTAATTATATTTGAATAATAGATAACCGTAATTGAGTGAGATATGACTATTTTTTTTTAAACACAATACATTAAATTATTTTTAAAAATCATTTAGGGTTAATCAAATTATATCTAAAAATTAAATTAAAATCATATCGGAACAATAGCTATAGGTAATAGTAATCGATTTTCTTTATCCTGGTTATGTCCAAAACATAAAAAGGATCATTTGAGTCATCTTGTATAACCTAAATAATAATTTTTAATTATATTCGAATAATAGATATCAGTAATAGAGTGAGATATAATTATTTTTTTTAAAAACAATTTATAAGAAAAATTTAAAAAATTATTTACAGTAAATCAAATGAACTTTAAAAATTAAATTGAAATCAAATCGGACAATGCTTTAATGATTAATCCTTCTATTTTCTTAACCCTCGTTATGTCCAAAACTTAAAAAGGATCATTTGAGTCATCTTGTATAACCTAAATATTAATTTTAAAATAAATTTGAATAATAGATAACCGTAATTGAGTGAGATATGACTATTTTTTTAAAACATAATACATAAAACTATTTTTTAAAATCATTTAGGGTTAATCAAATTATATCTAAAAATTGAATTAAAATTAAATAGGAACAATCGCCAACGCTATTAGTTATTACATTTTCTTAAATCTGGTTGTGTTCAAAACGCAAAAAACATCTTTTGGCTATCTTGTATATGCGAAATAGTAAATTTAAATTATATTCGAATAATAGATATCAGTAATAGAGTGAGATATAATTATTTTTTTTAAAAACAATTCATAAGAAAAATTTTAAAAATAATTTACAGTACATCAAATGAACTTCAAAGATTAAATTGGAATCAACTCGGACAATGCTATAATGATTAATTGTTCTATTTTCTTAACCCTCGTTATGTCCAAAACTTAAAAAGGATCATTTGAGTCATCTTGTATAACCTAAATATTAATTTTAAAATAAATTTGAATAATAGATAACCGTAATTGAAAGAGATATGACTATTTTTTTTTTAAAAACAATACATTAAAATATTTAAAATAATTATATAGGGTTAAACAAATTATATCTAAAAATTAAAATCATATCGGAACAATAGCTTTAGGTAATAGAAATCGATTTTCTTCATTCTGGTTATGTCCAAAACTTAAAAAGGATCATTTGGGTCATCTTGTATAACCTAAATATTAATTTTAAAATAAATTTGAATAATAGATAACCGTAATTGAGTGAGATATGACTATTTTTTTTAAACACAATACATCAGAATACTTTAAAAAATTATTTAGGGTTATTCAAATTTTATCTAAAAATTGAATTAAAATTAAATCGGAACAATCGCTAACGCTATTAGTTATTACACTTTCTTAATTCTGGTTGTGTTCAAACCGTAAAAAACTTCATTTGGCTATCTTGTATATGCGAAATAGTAAATTTAAATTATATTCGAATAATAGATATCAGTAATAGAGTGAGATATAATTATTTTTTTTAAAAAACAATTTATAAGAAAAATTTAAAAAATTATTTAAAGTAAATCAAATGAACTTTAAAAATTAAATTGAAATCAAATCGGACAATGCTTTAATGATTAATCCTTCTATTTTCTTAACCCTCGTTATGTCCAAAACTTAAAAAGGATCATTTGAGTCATCTTGTATAACCTAAATATTAATTTTAAAATAAATTTGAATAATAGATAACCATAATTGAGTGAGATATGACTATTTTTTTAAAACATAATACATAAAACTATTTTTAAAAATCATTTAGGGTTAATCAAATTATATCTAAAAATTGAATTAAAATTAAATAGGAACAATCGCCAACGCTATTAGTTATTACATTGTCTTAACTCTGGTTGTGTTCAAACCGCAAAAAACATCATTTGGCTATCTTGTATATGCGAAATAGTAAATGTAAATTATATTCGAATAATAAATAACGGTAATAGAGTGGATATAATAATTTTTAAAAAAAACAATTCATAAGAAAAATTTTAAAAATAATTTACAGTACATCAAATGAACTTCAAAAATTAAATTGGATTCAAATCGGACAATGCTCTAATGATTAATTGTTCTATTTTCTTAACCCTGGTTATGTCCAAAACTTAAAAAGGATCATTTGGGTCATCTTGTATAACCTAAATATTAATTTTAAAATAAATTTGAATAATAGATAACCCTAATTGAGTGAGATATGACTATTTTTTTTTTTTTAAACAATAAATTAAAATATTTAGAATAATTATTTAGGGTTAAACAAATTATATCTAAAAATTAAATTAAAATCATATCGGAACAATAGTTATAGGTAATAGTAATCGATTTTCTTTATCCTGGTTATGTCCAAAACATAAAAAGGATCATTTGAGTCATCTTGTATAAACTAAATAATAATTTTAAATTATATTTGAATATTAGATAACCGTAATTGAGTGAGATATGACTATTTTTTTAAAACATAATACATAAAACTATTTTTAAAAATCATTTAGGGTTAATCAAATTATATCTAAAAATTGAATTAAAATTAAATAGGAACAATCGCCAACGCTATTAGTTATTACATTTTCTTAACTCTGGTTGTGTTTAAACCGCAAAAAACATCATTTGGCTATCTTGTATATGCGAAATAGTAAATTTAAATTATATTCGAATAATAGATATCAGTAATAGAGTGAGATATAATTATTTTTTTTTAAAACAATTCATAAGAAAAATTTTAAAAATAATTTACAGTACATCAAATGAACTTCAAAGATCAAATTGGAATCAAATCGGACAATGCTATAATGATTAATTGTTCTATTTTCTTAACCCTCGTTATGTCCAAAACTTAAAAAGGATTATTTGAGTTGTCTTGTATAACCTAAATTTTAATTTTAAAACAAATTTGAATAATAGATAACCGTAATTGAGTGAGATATGACTATTTTCTTTAATCACAATACATCAAAATATTTAAAAATATTACTTAGGATTAAACAAATTATATGTAAAAATGAAATTGAAATCGTATCGGAACAATAGCTATAGGTAATAGAAATCGATTTTCTTCATTCTGGTTATGTCCAAAACTTAAAAAAGGATCATTTGGGTCATCTTGTATAACCTAAATATTAATTTTAAAATAAATTTGAATAATAGATAACCGTAATTAAGTGAGATATGACTATTTTTTTTAAACACAATACATCAGAATACTTTAAAAAATTATTTAGGGTTATTCAAATTTTATCTAAAAATTGAATTAAAATTAAATCGGAACAATCGCTAACGCTATTAGTTATTACATTTTCTTAAATCTGGTTGTGTTCAAACCGTAAAAAACATCATTTGGCTTGGCTATCTTGTATATGCGAAATAGTAAATTTAACTTATATTCGAATAATAGATAACAGTAATAGAGTGAGATATAATTATTTTTTTTAAAAAACAATATATAAGAAAAATTTAAAAAATAATTTACAGTAAATCAAATGAACTTTAAAAATTAAATTTAAATCAAATCGGACAATGCTTTAATGATTAATCGTTCTACTTTCTTAACCCTCGTTATGTCCAAAACTTAAAAAGGATCATTTGAGTCATCTTGTATAACCTAAATATTAATTTTAAAATAAATTTGAATAATAGATAACCGTAATTGAGTGTGATATGACTATTTTTTTAAAACACAATACATAAAACTAGTTTTAAAAATCATTTAGGGTTAATCAAATTATATCTAAAAATTGATTTAAAATTAAATCGGAACAATCGCTAACGCTATTAGTTATTATATTTTCTTACCTCTGGTTGTGTTCAAACCGTAAAAAACATCATTTGGCTATCTCGTATATGCGAAATAGTAAATTTAAATTATATTCGAATAATAGATAACAGTAATAGAGTGAGATATGATTATTTTTTTAAAAAGCAATTGATAAGATTTTAAAAATAATTTACAGTACATCAAATGAACTTCAAAGATTAAATTGGAATCAAATCGGACAATGCTATAATGATTAATTGTTTTTCTTAACCCTCGTTATGTCCAAAACTTAAAAAGGATTATTTAGGTCATCTTTTATAACCTAAATATTAATTTTAAAATAAATTTGAATAATAGATAACCGTAATTGAGTGAGATATGACTATTTTCTTTAATCACAATACATCAAAATATTTAAAAATATTACTTAGGGTTAAACAAATTATATGTAAAAATTAAATTGAAATGATATCGGAACAATAGCTATAGGTAATAGCAATCGATTTTCTTCATTCTGGTTAAGTCCAAAACTTAAAAAGGATCATTTGGGTCATCTTGTATAACCTAAATATTAATTTTAAAATAAATTTGAATAATAGATAACCGTAATTGAGTGAGATATGACTATTTTTTTTAAACACAATACATCAGAATACTTTAAAAAATTATTTAGGGTTATTCAAATTTTATCTAAAAATTGAATTAAAATTAAATCGGAACAATCGCTAACGCTATTAGTTATTACATTTTCTTAACTCTGGTTGTGTTCAAACCGTAAAAAACATCATTTGGCTATCTTGTATATGCTAAATAGTAAATTTAACTTATATTCGAATAATAGATAACAGTAATAGAGTGAGATATAATTATTTTTTTTAAAAAACAATTTATAAGAAAAATTTAAAAAATTATTTACAGTAAATCAAATGAACTTTAAAAATTAAATTGAAATCAAATCGGACAATGCTTTAATGATTAATCGTTCTATTTTCTTAACCCTCGTTATGTCCAAAACTTAAAAAGGATCAATTGGGTCATCTTGTATAACCTAAATAATAATTTTAAATTGTATTTGAATAATAGATAACCGTAATTGAGTGAGATATGACTTTTTTGTTTAAACACAATACATCAAAATATTTTTAAAAATCATTTAGGGTTAATCAAATTATATCTAAAAATTAATTTAAAATTAAATTGGAACAATCGTTAACGCTATTAGTTATTATATTTTCTTAGTTCTGGTTGTGTTCAAACCGTAAAAAACATCATTTGGCTATCTTGTATATGCGAAATAGTAAAATTAAATTATATTCGAATAATAGATAACAGTAATAGAGTGAGATATGATTATTTTTTTAAAAAGCAATTGATAAGATTTTAAAAATAATTTACAGTACATCAAATGAACTTCAAAAATTAAATTGGATTCAAATCGGACAATGCTGTAATGATTAATTGTTCTATTTTCTTAACCCTGGTTATGTCCAAAACTTAAAAAGGATCATTTGGGTCATCTTGTATAACCTAAATATTAATTTTAAAATAAATTTGAATAATAGATAACCGTAATTGAGTGAGATATGACTATTTTTTTTAAACACAATACATCAGAATACTTTAAAAAATTATTTAGGGTTATTCAAATTTTATCTAAAAATTGAATTAAAATTAAATCGGAACAATCGCTAACGCTATTAGTTATTACATTTTCTTAACTCTGGTTGTGTTCAAACCGTAAAAAACATCATTTGGCTATCTCGTATATGCGAAATAGTAAATTTAAATTATATTCGAATAATAGATAACAGTAATAGAGTGAGATATGATTAGTTTATTAAAAAACAATTCATAAGAAAGATTTTAAAAATAATTTACAGTACATCAAATGAACTTCAAAAATTAAATTAGAATTAAATCGGACAATGCTATAATGAATATTTGTTTTATTTTCTTAACCCTGGTTATGTCCAAAACTTAAAAAGGATCAATTGGGTCATCTTGTATAACCCAAATAATAATTTTAAATTGTATTTGAATAATAGATAACCGTAATTGAGTGAGATATGACTTTTTTCTTTAAACACAATACATCAAAATATCTTTAAAAAATATTTAGGGTTAATCAAATTATATCTAAAAATTAATTTAAAATTAAATTGGAACAATCGGTAACGCTATTAGTTATTATATTTTCTTAGTTCTGGTTGTGTTCAAACCGTAAAAAACATCATTTGGCTATCTTGTATATGCGAAATAGTAAAATTAAATTATATTCGAATAATAGATAACAGTAACAAAGTGAGATATGATTATTTTTTTAAAAAGCAATTCATAAGATTTTAAAAATAATTTACAGTACATCAAATGAACTTCAAAAATTAAATTGGAAATAAATCGGACAATGCTATAATAAATAATTGTTCTATTTTCTTAACCCTGGTTATGTCCAAAACTTAAAAAGGATCAATTGGGTCATCTTGTATAACCTAAATATTAATTTTAAAATAAATTTGAATAATAGATAACCGTAATTGAGTGATATATGTCTATTTTTTTTAATCACATCACAATATTTTAAAGTATTACTTAGGGTTAAACAAATTATATCTAAAAATTAAATTGAAATCATATTGGAACAATAGCTATAGGTAATATTAATCGATTTTCTTTATCCTGGTTATGTCCAAAACATAAAAAGGATCATTCGAGTCATCTTGTATAACCTAAATAATAATTTTAAATTATATTTGAATAATAGATAACCGTAATTGAGTGAGATATGACTATTTTTTTAAAACATAATACATAAAACTATTTTTAAAAATCATTTAGGGTTAATCAAATTATATCTAAAATTTGAATTAAAATTAAATAGGAACAATCGCCAACGCTATTAGTTATTACATTTTCTTAACTCTGGTTGTGTTCAAACCGCAAAAAACATCATTTGGCTATCTTGTATATGCGAAATAGTAAATTTAAATTATATTCGAATAATAGATATCAGTAATAGAGTGAGATATAATTATTTTTTTTAAAAACAATTCATAAGAAAAATTTTAAAAATAATTTACATTACATCAAATGAACTTCAAAAATTACATTGGAATTAAATCGGACAATGCTATAATGAATAATTGTTCTATTTTCTTAACCCTGGTTATGTCCAAAACTTAAAAAGGATCAATTGGGTCATCTTGTATGACCTAAATATTAATTTTAAAATAAATTTGAATAATAGATAACCGTAATTGAGTGAGATATGATTATTTTTTTTAAACACAATACCTCAAAATATTTTTAAAAATCATTTAGGGTTAATCAAAAAATATATTTAAAAATTGAATTAAAATTAAATCGGAACAATCGCCAACGCTATTAGTTATTACATTTTCTTAACTCTGGTTGTGTTCAAACCGTAAAAAACATCATTTGGCTATCTTGTTAATGCGAAATAGTAAATGTAAATTATATTCGAATAATAAATAACAGTAATAGAGTGAGATATAATAATTTAAAAAAAACAATTCAAAAGAAAAATTTTAAAAATAATTTACAGTACATCAAATGAACTTCAAAAATTAAATTGGAATCAAATCGGACAATGCTATAATGATTAATTGTTCTATTTTCTTAACCCTGGTTATGTCCAAAACTTAAAAAGGATCAATTGGGTCATCTTGTCTAACCTAAATAATAATTTTAAATTGTATTTGAATAATAGATAACCGTAATTGAGTGAGATATGACTTTTTTCTTTAAACACAATACATCAAAATATTTTTAAAAATCATTTAGCGTTAATCAAATTATATCTAAAAATTAATTTAAAATTAAATTGGAACAATCGTTAACGCTATTAGTTATATTTTCTTAGTTCTGGTTGTGTTCAAACCGTAAAAAACATCATTTGGCTATCTTGTATATGCGAAATAGTAAAATTAAATTATATTCGAATAATAGATAACAGTAATAGAGTGGGATATGATTATTTTTTAAAAAGCAATTCATAAGATTTTAAAAATAATTTTCAGTACATCATATGAACTTCAAAAATTAAATTGGAATTAAATCGGACAATGCTATAATGAATAATTGTTTTATTTTCTTAACCCTGGTTATGTCCAAAACTTAAAAAGGATCATTTGGGTCATCTTGTATAACCTAAATATTAATTTTAAAATAAATTTGAATAATAGATAACCGTAATTGAGTGAGATATGACTATTTTTTTTAAACATACTACATAAAACTATTTTTAAAAATCACTTAGGGTTATTCAAATTTTATCTAAAAATTGAATTAAAATTAAATCGGAACAATCGCTAACGCTATTAGTTATTACATTTTCTTAACTCTGGTTGTGTTCAAACCGTAAAAAACATCATTTGGCTATCTTGTATATGCGAAATAGTAAATTTAACTTATATTCGAATAATAGATAACAGTAATAGAGTGAGATATAATAATTTTTTTTAATAAACAATTTATAAGAAAAATTTAAAAAATAATTTACAGTAAATCAAATGAACTTTAAAAATTAAATTGAAATCACATCGGACAATGCTATAATGATTAATCGTTCTATTTTCTTAACCCTGGTTATGTCCGAAACTTAAAAAGGATCATTTGAGTCATCTTGTATAACCTAAATATTAATTTTAAAATAAATTTGAATAATAGATAACCGTAATTGAGTGAGATATGACTATTTTTTTATAAAACAATACATTAAAAAATTTAAAATAATTATTTAGGGTAAAACAAATTATATCTAAAAATTAAATTAAAATCATATCGGAACAATAGCTATAGGTAATAGTAATCGATTTTCTTTATCCTGGTTATGTCCAAAACATAAAAAGGATCATTTGAGTCATCTTGTATAACCTAAATAATAATTTTTAATTATATTTGAATAATAGATAACCGTAATTGAGTGAGATATGACTATTTTTTTTTAAACACAATACATTAAATTATTTTTAAAAATCATTTAGGGTTAATCAAATTATATCTAAAAATTAAATTAAAATCATATCGGAACAATAGCTATAGGTAATAGTAATCGATTTTCTTTATCCTGGTTATGTCCAAAACATAAAAAGGATCATTTGAGTCATCTTGTATAACCTAAATAATAATTTTTAATTATATTCGAATAATAGATATCAGTAATAGAGTGAGATATAATTATTTTTTTTAAAAACAATTTATAAGAAAAATTTAAAAAATTATTTACAGTAAATCAAATGAACTTTAAAAATTAAATTGAAATCAAATCGGACAATGCTTTAATGATTAATCCTTCTATTTTCTTAACCCTCGTTATGTCCAAAACTTAAAAAGGATCATTTGAGTCATCTTGTATAACCTAAATATTAATTTTAAAATAAATTTGAATAATAGATAACCGTAATTGAGTGAGATATGACTATTTTTTTAAAACATAATACATAAAACTATTTTTTAAAATCATTTAGGGTTAATCAAATTATATCTAAAAATTGAATTAAAATTAAATAGGAACAATCGCCAACGCTATTAGTTATTACATTTTCTTAAATCTGGTTGTGTTCAAAACGCAAAAAACATCTTTTGGCTATCTTGTATATGCGAAATAGTAAATTTAAATTATATTCGAATAATAGATATCAGTAATAGAGTGAGATATAATTATTTTTTTTAAAAACAATTCATAAGAAAAATTTTAAAAATAATTTACAGTACATCAAATGAACTTCAAAGATTAAATTGGAATCAACTCGGACAATGCTATAATGATTAATTGTTCTATTTTCTTAACCCTCGTTATGTCCAAAACTTAAAAAGGATCATTTGAGTCATCTTGTATAACCTAAATATTAATTTTAAAATAAATTTGAATAATAGATAACCGTAATTGAAAGAGATATGACTATTTTTTTTTTAAAAACAATACATTAAAATATTTAAAATAATTATATAGGGTTAAACAAATTATATCTAAAAATTAAAATCATATCGGAACAATAGCTTTAGGTAATAGAAATCGATTTTCTTCATTCTGGTTATGTCCAAAACTTAAAAAGGATCATTTGGGTCATCTTGTATAACCTAAATATTAATTTTAAAATAAATTTGAATAATAGATAACCGTAATTGAGTGAGATATGACTATTTTTTTTAAACACAATACATCAGAATACTTTAAAAAATTATTTAGGGTTATTCAAATTTTATCTAAAAATTGAATTAAAATTAAATCGGAACAATCGCTAACGCTATTAGTTATTACACTTTCTTAATTCTGGTTGTGTTCAAACCGTAAAAAACTTCATTTGGCTATCTTGTATATGCGAAATAGTAAATTTAAATTATATTCGAATAATAGATATCAGTAATAGAGTGAGATATAATTATTTTTTTTAAAAAACAATTTATAAGAAAAATTTAAAAAATTATTTACAGTAAATCAAATGAACTTTAAAAATTAAATTGAAATCAAATCGGACAATGCTTTAATGATTAATCCTTCTATTTTCTTAACCCTCGTTATGTCCAAAACTTAAAAAGGATCATTTGAGTCATCTTGTATAACCTAAATATTAATTTTAAAATAAATTTGAATAATAGATAACCATAATTGAGTGAGATATGACTATTTTTTTAAAACATAATACATAAAACTATTTTTAAAAATCATTTAGGGTTAATCAAATTATATCTAAAAATTGAATTAAAATTAAATAGGAACAATCGCCAACGCTATTAGTTATTACACTGTCTTAACTCTGGTTGTGTTCAAACCGCAAAAAACATCATTTGGCTATCTTGTATATGCGAAATAGTAAATGTAAATTATATTCGAATAATAAATAACGGTAATAGAGTGGATATAATAATTTTAAAAAAAAACAATTCATAAGAAAAATTTTAAAAATAATTTACAGTACATCAAATGAACTTCAAAAATTAAATTGGAATCAAGTCGGACAATGCTGTAATGATTAATTGTTCTATTTTCTTAACCCTGGTTATGTCCAAAACTTAAAAAGGATCATTTGGGTCATCTTGTATAACCTAAATAATAATTTTAAATTGTATTTGAATAATAGATAACCGTAATTGAGTGAGATATGACTATTTTTTTAAAACCCAATACATAAACCTAGTTTTAAAAATCATTTAGGGTTAATCAAATTATATCTAAAAATTGATTTAAAATTAAATCGGAACAATCGCTAACGCTATTAGTTATTATATTTTCTTACCTCTGGTTGTGTTCAAACCGTAAAAAACATCATTTGGCTATCTCGTATATGCGAAATAGTAAATTTAAATTATATTCGAATAATAGATAACAGTAATAGAGTGAGATATGATTAGTTTTTTAAAAAACAATTCATAAGAAAGATTTTAAAAATAATTTACATTACATCAAATGAACTTCAAAAATTACATTGGAATTAAATCGGACAATGCTATAATGAATAATTGTTCTATTTTCTTAACCCTGGTTATGTCCAAAACTTAAAAAGGATCAATTGGGTCATCTTGTATGACCTAAATATTAATTTTAAAATAAATTTGAATAATAGATAACCGTAATTGAGTGAGATATGATTATTTTTTTTAAACACAATACCTCAAAATATTTTTAAAAATCATTTAGGGTTAATCAAAAAATATATTTAAAAATTGAATTAAAATTAAATCGGAACAATCGCCAACGCTATTAGTTATTACATTTTCTTAACTCTGGTTGTGTTCAAACCGTAAAAAACATCATTTGGCTATCTTGTTAATGCGAAATAGTAAATGTAAATTATATTCGAATAATAAATAACAGTAATAGAGTGAGATATAATAATTAAAAAAAAAACAATTCAAAAGAAAAATTTTAAAAATAATTTACAGTACATCAAATGAACTTCAAAAATTAAATTGGAATCAAATCGGACAATGCTATAATGATTAATTGTTCTATTTTCTTAACCCTGGTTATGTCCAAAACTTAAAAAGGATCATTTGGGTCATCTTGTATAACCTAAATATTAATTTTAAAATAAATTTGAATAATAGATAACCGTAATTGAGTGAGATATGACTATTTTTTTTTAAACACAATACATTATAATATTTTTAAAAATTATTTAGGGTTAAACAAATTATATCTAAAAATTAACTTAAAATCATATCGGAACCATAGCTATAGGTAGTAGTAATCGATTTTCTCTATCCTGGTTATGTCCAAAACATAAAAAGGATTATTTGAGTCATCTTGTATAACCTAAATAATAATTTAAAATTATATTTGAATAACCGCAATTGAGTGAGATATGAATATTTTTTTTAAACATACTACATAAAACTATTTTTAAAAATCACTTAGGGTTAATCAAATTATATCTAAAAATTGAATTAAAATTAAATCGGAACAATCGCCAACGCTATTAGTTATTACATTTTCTTAACTCTGGTTGTGTTCAAACCGTAAAAAACATCATTTGGCTATCTTGTATTTGCGAAATAGTAAATGTAAATTATATTCGAATAATAAATAACAGTAATAGAGTGAGATATAATAATTTAAAAAAAAAACAATTCATAAGAAATATTTTAAAAATAATTTACAGTACATCAAATGAACTTCAAAAATTAAATCGGACAATGCTATAATGAATAATTGTCCTATTTTCTTAACCCTGGTTATGTCCAAAACTTAAAAAGGATCAATTGGGTCATCTTGTATAACCTAAATAATAATTTTAAATTGTATTTGAATAATAGATAACCGTAATTGAGTGAGATATGACTTTTTTCTTTAAACACAATACATCAAAATATTTTTAAAAATCATTTAGCGTTAATCAAATTATATCTAAAAATTAATTTAAAATTAAATTGGAACAATCGTTAACGCTATTAGTTATATTTTCTTAGTTCTGGTTGTGTTCAAACCGTAAAAAACATCATTTGGCTATCTTGTATATGCGAAATAGTAAAATTAAATTATATTCGAATAATAGATAACAGTAATAGAGTGGGATATGATTATTTTTTAAAAAGCAATTCATAAGATTTTAAAAATAATTTTCAGTACATCATATGAACTTCAAAAATTAAATTGGAATTAAATCGGACAATGCTATAATGAATAATTGTTTTATTTTCTTAACCCTGGTTATGTCCAAAACTTAAAAAGGATCATTTGGGTCATCTTGTATAACCTAAATATTAATTTTAAAATAAATTTGAATAATAGATAACCGTAATTGAGTGAGATATGACTATTTTTTTTAAACATACTACATAAAACTATTTTTAAAAATCACTTAGGGTTATTCAAATTTTATCTAAAAATTGAATTAAAATTAAATCGGAACAATCGCTAACGCTATTAGTTATTACATTTTCTTAACTCTGGTTGTGTTCAAACCGTAAAAAACATCATTTGGCTATCTTGTATATGCGAAATAGTAAATTTAACTTATATTCGAATAATAGATAACAGTAATAGAGTGAGATATAATAATTTTTTTTAATAAACAATTTATAAGAAAAATTTAAAAAATAATTTACAGTAAATCAAATGAACTTTAAAAATTAAATTGAAATCACATCGGACAATGCTATAATGATTAATCGTTCTATTTTCTTAACCCTGGTTATGTCCGAAACTTAAAAAGGATCATTTGAGTCATCTTGTATAACCTAAATATTAATTTTAAAATAAATTTGAATAATAGATAACCGTAATTGAGTGAGATATGACTATTTTTTTATAAAACAATACATTAAAAAATTTAAAATAATTATTTAGGGTAAAACAAATTATATCTAAAAATTAAATTAAAATCATATCGGAACAATAGCTATAGGTAATAGTAATCGATTTTCTTTATCCTGGTTATGTCCAAAACATAAAAAGGATCATTTGAGTCATCTTGTATAACCTAAATAATAATTTTTAATTATATTTGAATAATAGATAACCGTAATTGAGTGAGATATGACTATTTTTTTTTAAACACAATACATTAAATTATTTTTAAAAATCATTTAGGGTTAATCAAATTATATCTAAAAATTAAATTAAAATCATATCGGAACAATAGCTATAGGTAATAGTAATCGATTTTCTTTATCCTGGTTATGTCCAAAACATAAAAAGGATCATTTGAGTCATCTTGTATAACCTAAATAATAATTTTTAATTATATTCGAATAATAGATATCAGTAATAGAGTGAGATATAATTATTTTTTTTAAAAACAATTTATAAGAAAAATTTAAAAAATTATTTACAGTAAATCAAATGAACTTTAAAAATTAAATTGAAATCAAATCGGACAATGCTTTAATGATTAATCCTTCTATTTTCTTAACCCTCGTTATGTCCAAAACTTAAAAAGGATCATTTGAGTCATCTTGTATAACCTAAATATTAATTTTAAAATAAATTTGAATAATAGATAACCGTAATTGAGTGAGATATGACTATTTTTTTAAAACATAATACATAAAACTATTTTTTAAAATCATTTAGGGTTAATCAAATTATATCTAAAAATTGAATTAAAATTAAATAGGAACAATCGCCAACGCTATTAGTTATTACATTTTCTTAAATCTGGTTGTGTTCAAAACGCAAAAAACATCTTTTGGCTATCTTGTATATGCGAAATAGTAAATTTAAATTATATTCGAATAATAGATATCAGTAATAGAGTGAGATATAATTATTTTTTTTAAAAACAATTCATAAGAAAAATTTTAAAAATAATTTACAGTACATCAAATGAACTTCAAAGATTAAATTGGAATCAACTCGGACAATGCTATAATGATTAATTGTTCTATTTTCTTAACCCTCGTTATGTCCAAAACTTAAAAAGGATCATTTGAGTCATCTTGTATAACCTAAATATTAATTTTAAAATAAATTTGAATAATAGATAACCGTAATTGAAAGAGATATGACTATTTTTTTTTTAAAAACAATACATTAAAATATTTAAAATAATTATATAGGGTTAAACAAATTATATCTAAAAATTAAAATCATATCGGAACAATAGCTTTAGGTAATTGAAATCGATTTTCTTCATTCTGGTTATGTCCAAAACTTAAAAAGGATCATTTGGGTCATCTTGTATAACCTAAATATTAATTTTAAAATAAATTTGAATAATAGATAACCGTAATTGAGTGAGATATGACTATTTTTTTTAAACACAATACATCAGAATACTTTAAAAAAATATTTAGGGTTATTCAAATTTTATCTAAAAATTGAATTAAAATTAAATCGGAACAATCGCTAACGCTATTAGTTATTACACTTTCTTAATTCTGGTTGTGTTCAAACCGTAAAAAACTTCATTTGGCTATCTTGTATATGCGAAATAGTAAATTTAAATTATATTCGAATAATAGATATCAGTAATAGAGTGAGATATAATTATTTTTTTTAAAAAACAATTTATAAGAAAAATTTAAAAAATTATTTAAAGTAAATCAAATGAACTTTAAAAATTAAATTGAAATCAAATCGGACAATGCTTTAATGATTAATCCTTCTATTTTCTTAACCCTCGTTATGTCCAAAACTTAAAAAGGATCATTTGAGTCATCTTGTATAACCTAAATATTAATTTTAAAATAAATTTGAATAATAGATAACCATAATTGAGTGAGATATGACTATTTTTTTAAAACATAATACATAAAACTATTTTTAAAAATCATTTAGGGTTAATCAAATTATATCTAAAAATTGAATTAAAATTAAATAGGAACAATCGCCAACGCTATTAGTTATTACATTGTCTTAACTCTGGTTGTGTTCAAACCGCAAAAAACATCATTTGGCTATCTTGTATATGCGAAATAGTAAATGTAAATTATATTCGAATAATAAATAACGGTAATAGAGTGGATATAATAATTTTTAAAAAAAACAATTCATAAGAAAAATTTTAAAAATAATTTACAGTACATCAAATGAACTTCAAAAATTAAATTGGATTCAAATCGGACAATGCTCTAATGATTAATTGTTCTATTTTCTTAACCCTGGTTATGTCCAAAACTTAAAAAGGATCATTTGGGTCATCTTGTATAACCTAAATATTAATTTTAAAATAAATTTGAATAATAGATAACCCTAATTGAGTGAGATATGACTATTTTTTTTTTTAAAACAATAAATTAAAATATTTAGAATAATTATTTAGGGTTAAACAAATTATATCTAAAAATTAAATTAAAATCATATCGGAACAATAGTTATAGGTAATAGTAATCGATTTTCTTTATCCTGGTTATGTCCAAAACATAAAAAGGATCATTTGAGTCATCTTGTATAAACTAAATAATAATTTTAAATTATATTTGAATATTAGATAACCGTAATTGAGTGAGATATGACTATTTTTTTAAAACATAATACATAAAACTATTTTTAAAAATCATTTAGGGTTAATCAAATTATATCTAAAAATTGAATTAAAATTAAATAGGAACAATCGCCAACGCTATTAGTTATTACATTTTCTTAACTCTGGTTGTGTTTAAACCGCAAAAAACATCATTTGGCTATCTTGTATATGCGAAATAGTAAATTTAAATTATATTCGAATAATAGATATCAGTAATAGAGTGAGATATAATTATTTTTTTTTAAAACAATTCATAAGAAAAATTTTAAAAATAATTTACAGTACATCAAATGAACTTCAAAGATCAAATTGGAATCAAATCGGACAATGCTATAATGATTAATTGTTCTATTTTCTTAACCCTCGTTATGTCCAAAACTTAAAAAGGATTATTTGAGTTGTCTTGTATAACCTAAATTTTAATTTTAAAACAAATTTGAATAATAGATAACCGTAATTGAGTGAGATATGACTATTTTCTTTAATCACAATACATCAAAATATTTAAAAATATTACTTAGGATTAAACAAATTATATGTAAAAATGAAATTGAAATCGTATCGGAACAATAGCTATAGGTAATAGAAATCGATTTTCTTCATTCTGGTTATGTCCAAAACTTAAAAAAGGATCATTTGGGTCATCTTGTATAACCTAAATATTAATTTTAAAATAAATTTGAATAATAGATAACCGTAATTAAGTGAGATATGACTATTTTTTTTAAACACAATACATCAGAATACTTTAAAAAATTATTTAGGGTTATTCAAATTTTATCTAAAAATTGAATTAAAATTAAATCGGAACAATCGCTAACGCTATTAGTTATTACATTTTCTTAAATCTGGTTGTGTTCAAACCGTAAAAAACATCATTTGGCTTGGCTATCTTGTATATGCGAAATAGTAAATTTAACTTATATTCGAATAATAGATAACAGTAATAGAGTGAGATATAATTATTTTTTTTAAAAAACAATATATAAGAAAAATTTAAAAAATAATTTACAGTAAATCAAATGAACTTTAAAAATTAAATTTAAATCAAATCGGACAATGCTTTAATGATTAATCGTTCTACTTTCTTAACCCTCGTTATGTCCAAAACTTAAAAAGGATCATTTGAGTCATCTTGTATAACCTAAATATTAATTTTAAAATAAATTTGAATAATAGATAACCGTAATTGAGTGTGATATGACTATTTTTTTAAAACACAATACATAAAACTAGTTTTAAAAATCATTTAGGGTTAATCAAATTATATCTAAAAATTGATTTAAAATTAAATCGGAACAATCGCTAACGCTATTAGTTATTATATTTTCTTACCTCTGGTTGTGTTCAAACCGTAAAAAACATCATTTGGCTATCTCGTATATGCGAAATAGTAAATTTAAATTATATTCGAATAATAGATAACAGTAATAGAGTGAGATATGATTATTTTTTTAAAAAGCAATTGATAAGATTTTAAAAATAATTTACAGTACATCAAATGAACTTCAAAGATTAAATTGGAATCAAATCGGACAATGCTATAATGATTAATTGTTTTTCTTAACCCTCGTTATGTCCAAAACTTAAAAAGGATTATTTAGGTCATCTTTTATAACCTAAATATTAATTTTAAAATAAATTTGAATAATAGATAACCGTAATTGAGTGAGATATGACTATTTTCTTTAATCACAATACATCAAAATATTTAAAAATATTACTTAGGGTTAAACAAATTATATGTAAAAATTAAATTGAAATGATATCGGAACAATAGCTATAGGTAATAGCAATCGATTTTCTTCATTCTGGTTAAGTCCAAAACTTAAAAAGGATCATTTGGGTCATCTTGTATAACCTAAATATTAATTTTAAAATAAATTTGAATAATAGATAACCGTAATTGAGTGAGATATGACTATTTTTTTTAAACACAATACATCAGAATACTTTAAAAAATTATTTAGGGTTATTCAAATTTTATCTAAAAATTGAATTAAAATTAAATCGGAACAATCGCTAACGCTATTAGTTATTACATTTTCTTAACTCTGGTTGTGTTCAAACCGTAAAAAACATCATTTGGCTATCTTGTATATGCTAAATAGTAAATTTAACTTATATTCGAATAATAGATAACAGTAATAGAGTGAGATATAATTATTTTTTTTAAAAAACAATTTATAAGAAAAATTTAAAAAATTATTTACAGTAAATCAAATGAACTTTAAAAATTAAATTGAAATCAAATCGGACAATGCTTTAATGATTAATCGTTCTATTTTCTTAACCCTCGTTATGTCCAAAACTTAAAAAGGATCAATTGGGTCATCTTGTATAACCTAAATAATAATTTTAAATTGTATTTGAATAATAGATAACCGTAATTGAGTGAGATATGACTTTTTTGTTTAAACACAATACATCAAAATATTTTTAAAAATCATTTAGGGTTAATCAAATTATATCTAAAAATTAATTTAAAATTAAATTGGAACAATCGTTAACGCTATTAGTTATTATATTTTCTTAGTTCTGGTTGTGTTCAAACCGTAAAAAACATCATTTGGCTATCTTGTATATGCGAAATAGTAAAATTAAATTATATTCGAATAATAGATAACAGTAATAGAGTGAGATATGATTATTTTTTTAAAAAGCAATTGATAAGATTTTAAAAATAATTTACAGTACATCAAATGAACTTCAAAAATTAAATTGGATTCAAATCGGACAATGCTGTAATGATTAATTGTTCTATTTTCTTAACCCTGGTTATGTCCAAAACTTAAAAAGGATCATTTGGGTCATCTTGTATAACCTAAATATTAATTTTAAAATAAATTTGAATAATAGATAACCGTAATTGAGTGAGATATGACTATTTTTTTTAAACACAATACATCAGAATACTTTAAAAAATTATTTAGGGTTATTCAAATTTTATCTAAAAATTGAATTAAAATTAAATCGGAACAATCGCTAACGCTATTAGTTATTACATTTTCTTAACTCTGGTTGTGTTCAAACCGTAAAAAACATCATTTGGCTATCTCGTATATGCGAAATAGTAAATTTAAATTATATTCGAATAATAGATAACAGTAATAGAGTGAGATATGATTAGTTTATTAAAAAACAATTCATAAGAAAGATTTTAAAAATAATTTACAGTACATCAAATGAACTTCAAAAATTAAATTAGAATTAAATCGGACAATGCTATAATGAATATTTGTTTTATTTTCTTAACCCTGGTTATGTCCAAAACTTAAAAAGGATCAATTGGGTCATCTTGTATAACCCAAATAATAATTTTAAATTGTATTTGAATAATAGATAACCGTAATTGAGTGAGATATGACTTTTTTCTTTAAACACAATACATCAAAATATCTTTAAAAAATATTTAGGGTTAATCAAATTATATCTAAAAATTAATTTAAAATTAAATTGGAACAATCGGTAACGCTATTAGTTATTATATTTTCTTAGTTCTGGTTGTGTTCAAACCGTAAAAAACATCATTTGGCTATCTTGTATATGCGAAATAGTAAAATTAAATTATATTCGAATAATAGATAACAGTAACAAAGTGAGATATGATTATTTTTTTAAAAAGCAATTCATAAGATTTTAAAAATAATTTACAGTACATCAAATGAACTTCAAAAATTAAATTGGAAATAAATCGGACAATGCTATAATAAATAATTGTTCTATTTTCTTAACCCTGGTTATGTCCAAAACTTAAAAAGGATCAATTGGGTCATCTTGTATAACCTAAATATTAATTTTAAAATAAATTTGAATAATAGATAACCGTAATTGAGTGATATATGTCTATTTTTTTTAATCACATCACAATATTTTAAAGTATTACTTAGGGTTAAACAAATTATATCTAAAAATTAAATTGAAATCATATTGGAACAATAGCTATAGGTAATATTAATCGATTTTCTTTATCCTGGTTATGTCCAAAACATAAAAAGGATCATTCGAGTCATCTTGTATAACCTAAATAATAATTTTAAATTATATTTGAATAATAGATAACCGTAATTGAGTGAGATATGACTATTTTTTTAAAACATAATACATAAAACTATTTTTAAAAATCATTTAGGGTTAATCAAATTATATCTAAAATTTGAATTAAAATTAAATAGGAACAATCGCCAACGCTATTAGTTATTACATTTTCTTAACTCTGGTTGTGTTCAAACCGCAAAAAACATCATTTGGCTATCTTGTATATGCGAAATAGTAAATTTAAATTATATTCGAATAATAGATATCAGTAATAGAGTGAGATATAATTATTTTTTTTAAAAACAATTCATAAGAAAAATTTTAAAAATAATTTACAGTACATCAAATGAACTTCAAAGATTAAATTGGAATCAAATCGGACAATGCTATAATGATAAATCGTTCTATTTTCTTAACCCTGGTTATGTCCAAAACTTAAAAAGGATCAATTGGGTCATCTTGTATAACCTAAATATTAATTTTAAAATAAATTTGAATTATAGATAACCGTAATTGAGTAAGATATGATTATTTTTTTTAAACACAATACCTCAAAATATTTTTAAAAATCATTTAGGGTTAATCAAATTATATCTAAAAATTTAATCGGAACAATCGTTAACGCTATTAGTTATTATATTTTCTTAATTCTGGTTGTGTTCAAACCGTAAAAAACATCATTTGGCTATCTTGTATATGCGATATAGTAAATGTAAATTATATTCGAATAATAAATAACAGTAATAGAGTGGCATATAATATTTTTTTTAAAAAACAATTTATAAGAAAAATTTAAAAAATAATTTACAGTAAATCAAATGAACTTTAAAAATTAAATTGGAATCAAATCGGACAATGCTATAATGATTAATCGTTCTATTTTCTTAACCCTGGTTATGTCCTGAACTTAAAAAGGATCATTTGACTCATTTTGTATAACCTAAATATTAATTTTAAAATAAATTTGAATAATAGATAACCGTAATTGAGTGAGATATGACTATTTTTTTATCAAACAATACATTAAAAAATTTAAAATAATTATTTAGGGTAAAACAAATTATATCTAAAAATTAAATCCGAACAATCGTTAATGCTATTATTTATTATGTTTTCTTAATTGTGGCTGTCTTCAAACCGTAAAGAACATCATTTGGCTATCTTGTATATGCGAAATAGTAAATTTAAATTATATTCGAATAATAGATATCAGTAATAGAGTGAGATATAATTATTTTTTTTTAAAACAATTCATAAGAAAAATTTTAAAAATAATTTACAGTACATCAAATGAACTTCAAAGATCAAATTGGAATCAAATCGGACAATGCTATAATGATTAATTGTTCTATTTTCTTAACCCTCGTTATGTCCAAAACTTAAAAAGGATTATTTGAGTTGTCTTGTATAACCTAAATTTTAATTTTAAAACAAATTTGAATAATAGATAACCGTAATTGAGTGAGATATGACTATTTTCTTTAATCACAATACATCAAAATATTTAAAAATATTACTTAGGGTTAAACAAATTATATGTAAAAATTAAATTGAAATCATATCGGAACAATAGCTATAGGTAATAGAAATAGATTTTCTTCATTCTGGTTATGTCCAAAACTTAAAAAGGATCATTTGGGTCATCTTGTATAACCTAAATATTAATTTAAAAATAAATTTAAATAATAGATAACCGTAATTGAGTGAGATATGACTATTTTTTTTAAACACAATACATCAGAATACTTTAAAAAATTATATAGGGTTATTCAAATTTTATCTAAAAATTGAATTAAAATTAAATCGGAACAATCGCTAACGCTATTAGTTATTACATTTTCTTAACTCTGGTTGTGTTCAAACCGTAAAAAACATCATTTGGCTATCTTGTATATGCGAAATAGTAAATTTAACTTATATTCGAATAATAGATAACAGTAATAGAGTGAGATATAATTATTTTTTTAGAAAATAATTCATAAGAAAAATTTTAAAAATAATTTACAGCCCATCAAATGAACTTCAAAGATTAAATTGGAATCAAATCGGACAATGCAATAATGATTAATTGTTCTATTTTCTTAACCCTGGTTATATCCAAAACTTAAAAAGGATCATTTGAGTCATCTTGTATTACCTAAATATTAATTTTAAAATAAATTTGAATAATAGATAACCGTAATTGAGCGAGATATGACTATTTTTTTTAATCACAATATATTAAAATATTTTTAAAAATCATTTAGTGTTTATCAAATTATATCTAAAAATTGAATTAAAATTAAATGGGAACAATCGCCAACGCTATTAGTTATTACATTTTCTTAACTCTGGTTGTGTTCAAACCGTAAAAAACATCATTTGGCTATCTTGTATATTGGCAATAGTAAATTTAAATTCTATTCGAATAATAGATAACAGTAATAGAGTGAGATATAACTATTTAAAAAAAAAAATTCATAAGAAAAATTTTAAAAATAATTTACAGTACATCAAATGAACTTCAAAAATTAAATTGGAATCAAGTCGGACAATGCTGTAATGATTAATTGTTCTATTTTCTTAACCCTGGTTATGTCCAAAACTTAAAAAGGATCATTTGGGTCATCTTGTATAACCTAAATAATAATTTTAAATTGTATTTGAATAATAGATAACCGTAATTGAGTGAGATATGACTATTTTTTTAAAACCCAATACATAAACCTAGTTTTAAAAATCATTTAGGGTTAATCAAATTATATCTAAAAATTGATTTAAAATTAAATCGGAACAATCGCTAACGCTATTAGTTATTATATTTTCTTACCTCTGGTTGTGTTCAAACCGTAAAAAACATCATTTGGCTATCTCGTATATGCGAAATAGTAAATTTAAATTATATTGGAATAATAGATAACAGTAATAGAGTGAGATATGATTAGTTTTTTAAAAAACAATTCATAAGAAAGATTTTAAAAATAATTTACATTACATCAAATGAACTTCAAAAATTACATTGGAATTAAATCGGACAATGCTATAATGAATAATTGTTCTATTTTCTTAACCCTGGTTATGTCCAAAACTTAAAAAGGATCAATTGGGTCATCTTGTATGACCTAAATATTAATTTTAAAATAAATTTGAATAATAGATAACCGTAATTGAGTGAGATATGATTATTTTTTTTAAACACAATACCTCAAAATATTTTTAAAAATCATTTAGGGTTAATCAAAAAATATATTTAAAAATTGAATTAAAATTAAATCGGAACAATCGCCAACGCTATTAGTTATTACATTTTCTTAACTCTGGTTGTGTTCAAACCGTAAAAAACATCATTTGGCTATCTTGTTAATGCGAAATAGTAAATGTAAATTATATTCGAATAATAAATAACAGTAATAGAGTGAGATATAATAATTTAAAAAAAACAATTCAAAAGAAAAATTTTAAAAATAATTTACAGTACATCAAATGAACTTCAAAAATTAAATTGGAATCAAATCGGACAATGCTATAATGATTAATTGTTCTATTTTCTTAACCCTGGTTATGTCCAAAACTTAAAAAGGATCAATTGGGTCATCTTGTCTAACCTAAATAATAATTTTAAATTGTATTTGAATAATAGATAACCGTAATTGAGTGAGATATGACTTTTTTCTTTAAACACAATACATCAAAATATTTTTAAAAATCATTTAGCGTTAATCAAATTATATCTAAAAATTAATTTAAAATTAAATTGGAACAATCGTTAACGCTATTAGTTATATTTTCTTAGTTCTGGTTGTGTTCAAACCGTAAAAAACATCATTTGGCTATCTTGTATATGCGAAATAGTAAAATTAAATTATATTCGAATAATAGATAACAGTAATAGAGTGGGATATGATTATTTTTTAAAAAGCAATTCATAAGATTTTAAAAATAATTTTCAGTACATCATATGAACTTCAAAAATTAAATTGGAATTAAATCGGACAATGCTATAATGAATAATTGTTTTATTTTCTTAACCCTGGTTATGTCCAAAACTTAAAAAGGATCATTTGGGTCATCTTGTATAACCTAAATATTAATTTTAAAATAAATTTGAATAATAGATAACCGTAATTGAGTGAGATATGACTATTTTTTTTAAACATACTACATAAAACTATTTTTAAAAATCACTTAGGGTTATTCAAATTTTATCTAAAAATTGAATTAAAATTAAATCGGAACAATCGCTAACGCTATTAGTTATTACATTTTCTTAACTCTGGTTGTGTTCAAACCGTAAAAAACATCATTTGGCTATCTTGTATATGCGAAATAGTAAATTTAACTTATATTCGAATAATAGATAACAGTAATAGAGTGAGATATAATAATTTTTTTTAATAAACAATTTATAAGAAAAATTTAAAAAATAATTTACAGTAAATCAAATGAACTTTAAAAATTAAATTGAAATCACATCGGACAATGCTATAATGATTAATCGTTCTATTTTCTTAACCCTGGTTATGTCCGAAACTTAAAAAGGATCATTTGAGTCATCTTGTATAACCTAAATATTAATTTTAAAATAAATTTGAATAATAGATAACCGTAATTGAGTGAGATATGACTATTTTTTTATAAAACAATACATTAAAAAATTTAAAATAATTATTTAGGGTAAAACAAATTATATCTAAAAATTAAATTAAAATCATATCGGAACAATAGCTATAGGTAATAGTAATCGATTTTCTTTATCCTGGTTATGTCCAAAACATAAAAAGGATCATTTGAGTCATCTTGTATAACCTAAATAATAATTTTTAATTATATTTGAATAATAGATAACCGTAATTGAGTGAGATATGACTATTTTTTTTTAAACACAATACATTAAATTATTTTTAAAAATCATTTAGGGTTAATCAAATTATATCTAAAAATTAAATTAAAATCATATCGGAACAATAGCTATAGGTAATAGTAATCGATTTTCTTTATCCTGGTTATGTCCAAAACATAAAAAGGATCATTTGAGTCATCTTGTATAACCTAAATAATAATTTTTAATTATATTCGAATAATAGATATCAGTAATAGAGTGAGATATAATTATTTTTTTTAAAAACAATTTATAAGAAAAATTTAAAAAATTATTTACAGTAAATCAAATGAACTTTAAAAATTAAATTGAAATCAAATCGGACAATGCTTTAATGATTAATCCTTCTATTTTCTTAACCCTCGTTATGTCCAAAACTTAAAAAGGATCATTTGAGTCATCTTGTATAACCTAAATATTAATTTTAAAATAAATTTGAATAATAGATAACCGTAATTGAGTGAGATATGACTATTTTTTTAAAACATAATACATAAAACTATTTTTTAAAATGATTTAGGGTTAATCAAATTATATCTAAAAATTGAATTAAAATTAAATAGGAACAATCGCCAACGCTATTAGTTATTACATTTTCTTAAATCTGGTTGTGTTCAAAACGCAAAAAACATCTTTTGGCTATCTTGTATATGCGAAATAGTAAATTTAAATTATATTCGAATAATAGATATCAGTAATAGAGTGAGATATAATTATTTTTTTTAAAAACAATTCATAAGAAAAATTTTAAAAATAATTTACAGTACATCAAATGAACTTCAAAGATTAAATTGGAATCAACTCGGACAATGCTATAATGATTAATTGTTCTATTTTCTTAACCCTCGTTATGTCCAAAACTTAAAAAGGATCATTTGAGTCATCTTGTATAACCTAAATATTAATTTTAAAATAAATTTGAATAATAGATAACCGTAATTGAAAGAGATATGACTATTTTTTTTTTAAAAACAATACATTAAAATTTTTAAAATAATTATATAGGGTTAAACAAATTATATCTAAAAATTAAAATCATATCGGAACAATAGCTTTAGGTAATAGAAATCGATTTTCTTCATTCTGGTTATGTCCAAAACTTAAAAAGGATCATTTGGGTCATCTTGTATAACCTAAATATTAATTTTAAAATAAATTTGAATAATAGATAACCGTAATTGAGTGAGATATGACTATTTTTTTTAAACACAATACATCAGAATACTTTAAAAAATTATTTAGGGTTATTCAAATTTTATCTAAAAATTGAATTAAAATTAAATCGGAACAATCGCTAACGCTATTAGTTATTACACTTTCTTAATTCTGGTTGTGTTCAAACCGTAAAAAACTTCATTTGGCTATCTTGTATATGCGAAATAGTAAATTTAAATTATATTCGAATAATAGATATCAGTAATAGAGTGAGATATAATTATTTTTTTTAAAAAACAATTTATAAGAAAAATTTAAAAAATTATTTACAGTAAATCAAATGAACTTTAAAAATTAAATTGAAATCAAATCGGACAATGCTTTAATGATTAATCCTTCTATTTTCTTAACCCTCGTTATGTCCAAAACTTAAAAAGGATCATTTGAGTCATCTTGTATAACCTAAATATTAATTTTAAAATAAATTTGAATAATAGATAACCATAATTGAGTGAGATATGACTATTTTTTTAAAACATAATACATAAAACTATTTTTAAAAATCATTTAGGGTTAATCAAATTATATCTAAAAATTGAATTAAAATTAAATAGGAACAATCGCCAACGCTATTAGTTATTACACTGTCTTAACTCTGGTTGTGTTCAAACCGCAAAAAACATCATTTGGCTATCTTGTATATGCGAAATAGTAAATGTAAATTATATTCGAATAATAAATAACGGTAATAGAGTGGATATAATAATTTTTAAAAAAAACAATTCATAAGAAAAATTTTAAAAATAATTTACAGTACATCAAATGAACTTCAAAAATTAAATTGGATTCAAATCGGACAATGCTCTAATGATTAATTGTTCTATTTTCTTAACCCTGGTTATGTCCAAAACTTAAAAAGGATCATTTGGGTCATCTTGTATAACCTAAATATTAATTTTAAAATAAATTTGAATAATAGATAACCCTAATTGAGTGAGATATGACTATTTTTTTTTTTAAAACAATAAATTAAAATATTTAGAATAATTATTTAGGGTTAAACAAATTATATCTAAAAATTAAATTGAAATCATATCGGAACAATAGTTATAGGTAATAGTAATCGATTTTCTTTATCCTGGTTATGTCCAAAACATAAAAAGGATCATTTGAGTCATCTTGTATAAACTAAATAATAATTTTAAATTATATTTGAATATTAGATAACCGTAATTGAGTGAGATATGACTATTTTTTTAAAACATAATACATAAAACTATTTTTAAAAATCATTTAGGGTTAATCAAATTATATCTAAAAATTGAATTAAAATTAAATAGGAACAATCGCCAACGCTATTAGTTATTACATTTTCTTAACTCTGGTTGTGTTTAAACCGCAAAAAACATCATTTGGCTATCTTGTATATGCGAAATAGTAAATTTAAATTATATTCGAATAATAGATATCAGTAATAGAGTGAGATATAATTATTTTTTTTTAAAACAATTCATAAGAAAAATTTTAAAAATAATTTACAGTACATCAAATGAACTTCAAAGATCAAATTGGAATCAAATCGGACAATGCTATAATGATTAATTGTTCTATTTTCTTAACCCTCGTTATGTCCAAAACTTAAAAAGGATTATTTGAGTTGTCTTGTATAACCTAAATTTTAATTTTAAAACAAATTTGAATAATAGATAACCGTAATTGAGTGAGATATGACTATTTTCTTTAATCACAATACATCAAAATATTTAAAAATATTACTTAGGATTAAACAAATTATATGTAAAAATTAAATTGAAATCGTATCGGAACAATAGCTATAGGTAATAGAAATCGATTTTCTTCATTCTGGTTATGTCCAAAACTTAAAAAAGGATCATTTGGGTCATCTTTTATAACCTAAATATTAATTTTAAAATAAATTTGAATAATAGATAACCGTAATTAAGTGAGATATGACTATTTTTTTTAAACACAATACATCAGAATACTTTAAAAAATTATTTAGGGTTATTCAAATTTTATCTAAAAATTGAATTAAAATTAAATCGGAACAATCGCTAACGCTATTAGTTATTACATTTTCTTAAATCTGGTTGTGTTCAAACCGTAAAAAACATCATTTGGCTTGGCTATCTTGTATATGCGAAATAGTAAATTTAACTTATATTCGAATAATAGATAACAGTAATAGAGTGAGATATAATTATTTTTTTTAAAAAACAATATATAAGAAAAATTTAAAAAATAATTTACAGTAAATCAAATGAACTTTAAAAATTAAATTTAAATCAAATCGGACAATGCTTTAATGATTAATCGTTCTACTTTCTTAACCCTCGTTATGTCCAAAACTTAAAAAGGATCATTTGAGTCATCTTGTATAACCTAAATATTAATTTTAAAATAAATTTGAATAATAGATAACCGTAATTGAGTGTGATATGACTATTTTTTTAAAACACAATACATAAAACTAGTTTTAAAAATCATTTAGGGTTAATCAAATTATATCTAAAAATTGATTTAAAATTAAATCGGAACAATCGCTAACGCTATTAGTTATTATATTTTCTTACCTCTGGTTGTGTTCAAACCGTAAAAAACATCATTTGGCTATCTCGTATATGCGAAATAGTAAATTTAAATTATATTCGAATAATAGATAACAGTAATAGAGTGAGATATGATTATTTTTTTAAAAAGCAATTGATAAGATTTTAAAAATAATTTACAGTTACATCAAATGAACTTCAAAGATTAAATTGGAATCAAATCGGACAATGCTATAATGATTAATTGTTTTTCTTAACCCTCGTTATGTCCAAAACTTAAAAAGGATTATTTAGGTCATCTTTTATAACCTAAATATTAATTTTAAAATAAATTTGAATAATAGATAACCGTAATTGAGTGAGATATGACTATTTTCTTTAATCACAATACATCAAAATATTTAAAAATATTACTTAGGGTTAAACAAATTATATGTAAAAATTAAATTGAAATGATATCGGAACAATAGCTATAGGTAATAGCAATCGATTTTCTTCATTCTGGTTAAGTCCAAAACTTAAAAAGGATCATTTGGGTCATCTTGTATAACCTAAATATTAATTTTAAAATAAATTTGAATAATAGATAACCGTAATTGAGTGAGATATGACTATTTTTTTTAAACACAATACATCAGAATACTTTAAAAAATTATTTAGGGTTATTCAAATTTTATCTAAAAATTGAATTAAAATTAAATCGGAACAATCGCTAACGCTATTAGTTATTACATTTTCTTAACTCTGGTTGTGTTCAAACCGTAAAAAACATCATTTGGCTATCTTGTATATGCTAAATAGTAAATTTAACTTATATTCGAATAATAGATAACAGTAATAGAGTGAGATATAATTATTTTTTTTAAAAAACAATTTATAAGAAAAATTTAAAAAATTATTTACAGTAAATCAAATGAACTTTAAAAATTAAATTGAAATCAAATCGGACAATGCTTTAATGATTAATCGTTCTATTTTCTTAACCCTCGTTATGTCCAAAACTTAAAAAGGATCAATTGGGTCATCTTGTATAACCTAAATAATAATTTTAAATTGTATTTGAATAATAGATAACCGTAATTGAGTGAGATATGACTTTTTTGTTTAAACACAATACATCAAAATATTTTTAAAAATCATTTAGGGTTAATCAAATTATATCTAAAAATTAATTTAAAATTAAATTGGAACAATCGTTAACGCTATTAGTTATTATATTTTCTTAGTTCTGGTTGTGTTCAAACCGTAAAAAACATCATTTGGCTATCTTGTATATGCGAAATAGTAAAATTAAATTATATTCGAATAATAGATAACAGTAATAGAGTGAGATATGATTATTTTTTTAAAAAGCAATTGATAAGATTTTAAAAATAATTTACAGTACATCAAATGAACTTCAAAAATTAAATTGGAATTAAATCGGACAATGCTATAATGAATAAATGTTTTATTTTCTTAGCCCTGGTTATGTCCAAAACATAAAAAGGATCATTTGAGTCATCTTGTATAACCTAAATATTAATTTTAAAATAAATTTGAATAATAGATAACCGTAATTGAGTGAGATATGACTATTTTTTTAAAACACAATACATAAAACTAGTTTTAAAAATCATTTAGGGTTAATTAAATTATATCTAAAAATTGATTTAATATTAAATCGGAACAATCGCTAACGCTATTACTTATTATATTTTCTTACCTCTGGTTGTGTTCAAACCGTAAAAAACATCATTTGGCTATCTCGTATATGCGAAATAGTAAATTTAAATTATATTCGAATAATAGATAACAGTAATAGAGAGAGATATGATTAGTTTATTAAAAAACAATTCATAAGAAAGATTTTAAAAATAATTTACAGTACATCAAATGAACTTCAAAAATTAAATTGGAATTAAATCGGACAATGCTATAATGAATAAATGTTTTATTTTCTTAGCCCTGGTTATGTCCAAAACATAAAAAGGATCATTTGAGTCATCTTGTATAACCTAAATATTAATTTTAAAATAAATTTGAATAATAGATAACCGTAATTGAGTGAGATATGACTATTTTTTTTAAACACAATACATCAGAATACTTTAAAAAATTATTTAGGGTTATTCAAATTTTATCTAAAAATTGAATTAAAATTAAATCGGAACAATCGCTAACGCTATTAGTTATTACATTTTCTTAACTCTGGTTGTGTTCAAACCGTAAAAAACATCATTTGGCTATCTTGTATATGCGAAATAGTAAATATAACTTATATTCGAATAATAGATAACAGTAATAGAGTGAGATATAATTATTTTTTTTAAAAAACAATTTATATGAAAAATTTAAAAAATAATTTACAGTAAATCAAATGAACTTTAAAAATTAAATTGAAATCAAATGGGACAATGCTTTAATGATTAATCGTTCTATTTTCTTAACCCTCGTTATGTCCAAAACTTAAAAAGGATCATTTGAGTCATCTTGTATAACCTAAATATTAATTTCAAAATAAATGTGAATAATAGATAACCGTAATTGAGTGAGATATGACTATTTTTTTAAAATACAATACATTAAACTAGTTTTAAAAATCATTTAGGGTTAATCAAATTATATCTAAAAATTGATTTAAAATTAAATCGGAACAATCGCTAACGCTATTAGTTATTATATTTTCTTACCTCTGGTTGTGTTCAAACCGTAAAAAACATCATTTGGCTATCTCGTATATGCGAAATAGTAAATTTAAATTATATTCGAATAATAGATAACAGTAATAGAGTGAGATATGATTAGTTTATTAAAAAACAATTCATAAGAAAGATTTTAAAAATAATTTACAGTACATCAAATGAACTTCAAAAATTAAATTAGAATTAAATCGGACAATGCTATAATGAATATTTGTTTTATTTTCTTAACCCTGGTTATGTCCAAAACTTAAAAAGGATCAATTGGGTCATCTTGTATAACCCAAATAATAATTTTAAATTGTATTTGAATAATAGATAACCGTAATTGAGTGAGATATGACTTTTTTCTTTAAACACAATACATCAAAATATCTTTAAAAATTATTTAGGGTTAATCAAATTATATCTCAAAATTAATTTAAAATTAAATTGGAACAATCGGTAACGCTATTAGTTATTATATTTTCTTAGTTCTGGTTGTGTTCAAACCGTAAAAAACATCATTTGGCTATCTTGTATATGCGAAATAGTAAAATTAAATTATATTCGAATAATAGATAACAGTAACAAAGTGAGATATGATTATTTTTTTAAAAAGCAATTCATAAGATTTTAAAAATAATTTACAGTACATCAAATGAACTTCAAAAATTAAATTGGAAATAAATCGGACAATGCTATAATAAATAATTGTTCTATTTTCTTAACCCTGGTTATGTCCAAAACTTAAAAAGGATCAATTGGGTCATCTTGTATAACCTAAATATTAATTTTAAAATAAATTTGAATAATAGATAACCGTAATTGAGTGATATATGTCTATTTTTTTTAATCACATCACAATATTTTAAAGTATTACTTAGGGTTAATCAAATTATATCTAAAAATTAAATTGAAATCATATTGGAACAATAGCTATAGGTAATATTAATCGATTTTCTTTATCCTGGTTATGTCCAAAACATAAAAAGGATCATTCGAGTCATCTTGTATAACCTAAATAATAATTTTAAATTATATTTGAATAATAGATAACCGTAATTGAGTGAGATATGACTATTTTTTTAATACATAATACATAAAACTATTTTTAAAAATCATTTAGGGTTAATCAAATTATATCTAAAAATTTAATTAAAATTAAATAGGAACAATCGCCAACGCTATTAGTTATTACATTTTCTTAACTCTGGTTGTGTTCAAACCGCAAAAAACATCATTTGGCTATCTTGTATATGCGAAATAGTAACTTTAAATTATATTCGAATAATAGATATCAGTAATAGAGTGAGATAAAATTATTTTTTTTTAAAACAATTCATAAGAAAAATTTTAAAAATAATTTACAGTACATCAAATGAACTTCAAAGATTAAATTGGAATCAAATCGGACAATGCTATAATGATTAATTGTTCTATTTTCTTAACCCTCGTTATGACCAAAACTTAAAAAGGATTATTTAGGTCATCTTTTATAACCTAAATATTAATTTTAAAATAAATTTGAATAATAGATAACCGTAATTGAGTGAGATATGACTATTTTCTTTAATCACAATACATCAAAATATTTAAAAATATTACTTAGGGTTAAACAAATTATATGTAAAAATTAAATTGAAATCATATCGGAACAATAGCTATAGGTAATAGAAATAGATTTTCTTCATTCTGGTTATGTCCAAAACTTAAAAAGGATCATTTGGGTCATCTTGTATAACCTAAATATTAATTTAAAAATAAATTTAAATAATAGATAACCGTAATTGAGTGAGATATGACTATTTTTTTTAAACACAATACATCAGAATACTTTAAAAAATTATATAGGGTTATTCAAATTTTATCTAAAAATTGAATTAAAATTAAATCGGAACAATCGCTAACGCTATTAGTTATTACATTTTCTTAACTCTGGTTGTGTTCAAACCGTAAAAAACATCATTTGGCTATCTTGTATATGCGAAATAGTAAATTTAACTTATATTCGAATAATAGATAACAGTAATAGAGTGAGATATAATTATTTTTTTAGAAAATAATTCATAAGAAAAATTTTAAAAATAATTTACAGCCCATCAAATGAACTTCAAAGATTAAATTGGAATCAAATCGGACAATGCAATAATGATTAATTGTTCTATTTTCTTAACCCTGGTTATATCCAAAACTTAAAAAGGATCATTTGAGTCATCTTGTATTACCTAAATATTAATTTTAAAATAAATTTGAATAATAGATAACCGTAATTGAGCGAGATATGACTATTTTTTTTAATCACAATATATTAAAATATTTTTAAAAATCATTTAGTGTTTATCAAATTATATCTAAAAATTGAATTAAAATTAAATGGGAACAATCGCCAACGCTATTAGTTATTACATTTTCTTAACTCTGGTTGTGTTCAAACCGTAAAAAACATCATTTGGCTATCTTGTATATTGGCAATAGTAAATTTAAATTCTATTCGAATAATAGATAACAGTAATAGAGTGAGATATAACTATTTAAAAAAAAAAATTCATAAGAAAAATTTTAAAAATAATTTACAGTACATCAAATGAACTTCAAAAATTAAATTGGAATCAAGTCGGACAATGCTGTAATGATTAATTGTTCTATTTTCTTAACCCTGGTTATGTCCAAAACTTAAAAAGGATCATTTGGGTCATCTTGTATAACCTAAATAATAATTTTAAATTGTATTTGAATAATAGATAACCGTAATTGAGTGAGATATGACTATTTTTTTAAAACCCAATACATAAACCTAGTTTTAAAAATCATTTAGGGTTAATCAAATTATATCTAAAAATTGATTTAAAATTAAATCGGAACAATCGCTAACGCTATTAGTTATTATATTTTCTTACCTCTGGTTGTGTTCAAACCGTAAAAAACATCATTTGGCTATCTCGTATATGCGAAATAGTAAATTTAAATTATATTCGAATAATAGATAACAGTAATAGAGTGAGATATGATTAGTTTTTTAAAAAACAATTCATAAGAAAGATTTTAAAAATAATTTACATTACATCAAATGAACTTCAAAAATTACATTGGAATTAAATCGGACAATGCTATAATGAATAATTGTTCTATTTTCTTAACCCTGGTTATGTCCAAAACTTAAAAAGGATCAATTGGGTCATCTTGTATGACCTAAATATTAATTTTAAAATAAATTTGAATAATAGATAACCGTAATTGAGTGAGATATGATTATTTTTTTTAAACACAATACCTCAAAATATTTTTAAAAATCATTTAGGGTTAATCAAAAAATATATTTAAAAATTGAATTAAAATTAAATCGGAACAATCGCCAACGCTATTAGTTATTACATTTTCTTAACTCTGGTTGTGTTCAAACCGTAAAAAACATCATTTGGCTATCTTGTTAATGCGAAATAGTAAATGTAAATTATATTCGAATAATAAATAACAGTAATAGAGTGAGATATAATAATTAAAAAAAAAACAATTCAAAAGAAAAATTTTAAAAATAATTTACAGTACATCAAATGAACTTCAAAAATTAAATTGGAATCAAATCGGACAATGCTATAATGATTAATTGTTCTATTTTCTTAACCCTGGTTATGTCCAAAACTTAAAAAGGATCATTTGGGTCATCTTGTATAACCTAAATATTAATTTTAAAATAAATTTGAATAATAGATAACCGTAATTGAGTGAGATATGACTATTTTTTTTTAAACACAATACATTATAATATTTTTAAAAATTATTTAGGGTTAAACAAATTATATCTAAAAATTAACTTAAAATCATATCGGAACCATAGCTATAGGTAGTAGTAATCGATTTTCTCTATCCTGGTTATGTCCAAAACATAAAAAGGATTATTTGAGTCATCTTGTATAACCTAAATAATAATTTAAAATTATATTTGAATAACCGCAATTGAGTGAGATATGAATATTTTTTTTAAACATACTACATAAAACTATTTTTAAAAATCACTTAGGGTTAATCAAATTATATCTAAAAATTGAATTAAAATTAAATCGGAACAATCGCCAACGCTATTAGTTATTACATTTTCTTAACTCTGGTTGTGTTCAAACCGTAAAAAACATCATTTGGCTATCTTGTATTTGCGAAATAGTAAATGTAAATTATATTCGAATAATAAATAACAGTAATAGAGTGAGATATAATAATTTAAAAAAAAAACAATTCATAAGAAATATTTTAAAAATAATTTACAGTACATCAAATGAACTTCAAAAATTAAATCGGACAATGCTATAATGAATAATTGTCCTATTTTCTTAACCCTGGTTATGTCCAAAACTTAAAAAGGATCAATTGGGTCATCTTGTATAACCTAAATAATAATTTTAAATTGTATTTGAATAATAGATAACCGTAATTGAGTGAGATATGACTTTTTTCTTTAAACACAATACATCAAAATATTTTTAAAAATCATTTAGCGTTAATCAAATTATATCTAAAAATTAATTTAAAATTAAATTGGAACAATCGTTAACGCTATTAGTTATATTTTCTTAGTTCTGGTTGTGTTCAAACCGTAAAAAACATCATTTGGCTATCTTGTATATGCGAAATAGTAAAATTAAATTATATTCGAATAATAGATAACAGTAATAGAGTGGGATATGATTATTTTTTAAAAAGCAATTCATAAGATTTTAAAAATAATTTTCAGTACATCATATGAACTTCAAAAATTAAATTGGAATTAAATCGGACAATGCTATAATGAATAATTGTTTTATTTTCTTAACCCTGGTTATGTCCAAAACTTAAAAAGGATCATTTGGGTCATCTTGTATAACCTAAATATTAATTTTAAAATAAATTTGAATAATAGATAACCGTAATTGAGTGAGATATGACTATTTTTTTTAAACATACTACATAAAACTATTTTTAAAAATCACTTAGGGTTATTCAAATTTTATCTAAAAATTGAATTAAAATTAAATCGGAACAATCGCTAACGCTATTAGTTATTACATTTTCTTAACTCTGGTTGTGTTCAAACCGTAAAAAACATCATTTGGCTATCTTGTATATGCGAAATAGTAAATTTAACTTATATTCGAATAATAGATAACAGTAATAGAGTGAGATATAATAATTTTTTTTAATAAACAATTTATAAGAAAAATTTAAAAAATAATTTACAGTAAATCAAATGAACTTTAAAAATTAAATTGAAATCACATCGGACAATGCTATAATGATTAATCGTTCTATTTTCTTAACCCTGGTTATGTCCGAAACTTAAAAAGGATCATTTGAGTCATCTTGTATAACCTAAATATTAATTTTAAAATAAATTTGAATAATAGATAACCGTAATTGAGTGAGATATGACTATTTTTTTATAAAACAATACATTAAAAAATTTAAAATAATTATTTAGGGTAAAACAAATTATATCTAAAAATTAAATTAAAATCATATCGGAACAATAGCTATAGGTAATAGTAATCGATTTTCTTTATCCTGGTTATGTCCAAAACATAAAAAGGTTCATTTGAGTCATCTTGTATAACCTAAATAATAATTTTTAATTATATTTGAATAATAGATAACCGTAATTGAGTGAGATATGACTATTTTTTTTTAAACACAATACATCAAATTATTTTTAAAAATCATTTAGGGTTAATCAAATTATATCTAAAAATTAAATTAAAATCATATCGGAACAATAGCTATAGGTAATAGTAATCGATTTTCTTTATCCTGGTTATGTCCAAAACATAAAAAGGATCATTTGAGTCATCTTGTATAACCTAAATAATAATTTTTAATTATATTCGAATAATAGATATCAGTAATAGAGTGAGATATAATTATTTTTTTTAAAAACAATTTATAAGAAAAATTTAAAAAATTATTTACAGTAAATCAAATGAACTTTAAAAATTAAATTGAAATCAAATCGGACAATGCTTTAATGATTAATCCTTCTATTTTCTTAACCCTCGTTATGTCCAAAAGGATCATTTGAGTCATCTTGTATAACCTAAATATTAATTTTAAAATAAATTTGAATAATAGATAACCGTAATTGAGTGAGATATGACTATTTTTTTAAAACATAATACATAAAACTATTTTTTAAAATCATTTAGGGTTAATCAAATTATATCTAAAAATTGAATTAAAATTAAATAGGAACAATCGCCAACGCTATTAGTTATTACATTTTCTTAAATCTGGTTGTGTTCAAAACGCAAAAAACATCTTTTGGCTATCTTGTATATGCGAAATAGTAAATTTAAATTATATTCGAATAATAGATATCAGTAATAGAGTGAGATATAATTATTTTTTTTAAAAACAATTCATAAGAAAAATTTTAAAAATAATTTACAGTACATCAAATGAACTTCAAAGATTAAATTGGAATCAACTCGGACAATGCTATAATGATTAATTGTTCTATTTTCTTAACCCTCGTTATGTCCAAAACTTAAAAAGGATCATTTGAGTCATCTTGTATAACCTAAATATTAATTTTAAAATAAATTTGAATAATAGATAACCGTAATTGAAAGAGATATGACTATTTTTTTTTTAAAAACAATACATTAAAATATTTAAAATAATTATATAGGGTTAAACAAATTATATCTAAAAATTAAAATCATATCGGAACAATAGCTTTAGGTAATAGAAATCGATTTTCTTCATTCTGGTTATGTCCAAAACTTAAAAAGGATCATTTGGGTCATCTTGTATAACCTAAATATTAATTTTAAAATAAATTTGAATAATAGATAACCGTAATTGAGTGAGATATGACTATTTTTTTTAAACACAATACATCAGAATACTTTAAAAAATTATTTAGGGTTATTCAAATTTTATCTAAAAATTGAATTAAAATTAAATCGGAACAATCGCTAACGCTATTAGTTATTACACTTTCTTAATTCTGGTTGTGTTCAAACCGTAAAAAACTTCATTTGGCTATCTTGTATATGCGAAATAGTAAATTTAAATTATATTCGAATAATAGATATCAGTAATAGAGTGAGATATAATTATTTTTTTTAAAAAACAATTTATAAGAAAAATTTAAAAAATTATTTAAAGTAAATCAAATGAACTTTAAAAATTAAATTGAAATCAAATCGGACAATGCTTTAATGATTAATCCTTCTATTTTCTTAACCCTCGTTATGTCCAAAACTTAAAAAGGATCATTTGAGTCATCTTGTATAACCTAAATATTAATTTTAAAATAAATTTGAATAATAGATAACCATAATTGAGTGAGATATGACTATTTTTTTAAAACATAATACATAAAACTATTTTTAAAAATCATTTAGGGTTAATCAAATTATATCTAAAAATTGAATTAAAATTAAATAGGAACAATCGCCAACGCTATTAGTTATTACATTGTCTTAACTCTGGTTGTGTTCAAACCGCAAAAAACATCATTTGGCTATCTTGTATATGCGAAATAGTAAATGTAAATTATATTCGAATAATAAATAACGGTAATAGAGTGGATATAATAATTTTTAAAAAAAACAATTCATAAGAAAAATTTTAAAAATAATTTACAGTACATCAAATGAACTTCAAAAATTAAATTGGATTCAAATCGGACAATGCTCTAATGATTAATTGTTCTATTTTCTTAACCCTGGTTATGTCCAAAACTTAAAAAGGATCATTTGGGTCATCTTGTATAACCTAAATATTAATTTTAAAATAAATTTGAATAATAGATAACCCTAATTGAGTGAGATATGACTATTTTTTTTTTTTAAAACAATAAATTAAAATATTTAGAATAATTATTTAGGGTTAAACAAATTATATCTAAAAATTAAATTAAAATCATATCGGAACAATAGTTATAGGTAATAGTAATCGATTTTCTTTATCCTGGTTATGTCCAAAACATAAAAAGGATCATTTGAGTCATCTTGTATAAACTAAATAATAATTTTAAATTATATTTGAATATTAGATAACCGTAATTGAGTGAGATATGACTATTTTTTTAAAACATAATACATAAAACTATTTTTAAAAATCATTTAGGGTTAATCAAATTATATCTAAAAATTGAATTAAAATTAAATAGGAACAATCGCCAACGCTATTAGTTATTACATTTTCTTAACTCTGGTTGTGTTTAAACCGCAAAAAACATCATTTGGCTATCTTGTATATGCGAAATAGTAAATTTAAATTATATTCGAATAATAGATATCAGTAATAGAGTGAGATATAATTATTTTTTTTTAAAACAATTCATAAGAAAAATTTTAAAAATAATTTACAGTACATCAAATGAACTTCAAAGATCAAATTGGAATCAAATCGGACAATGCTATAATGATTAATTGTTCTATTTTCTTAACCCTCGTTATGTCCAAAACTTAAAAAGGATTATTTGAGTTGTCTTGTATAACCTAAATTTTAATTTTAAAACAAATTTGAATAATAGATAACCGTAATTGAGTGAGATATGACTATTTTCTTTAATCACAATACATCAAAATATTTAAAAATATTACTTAGGATTAAACAAATTATATGTAAAAATGAAATTGAAATCGTATCGGAACAATAGCTATAGGTAATAGAAATCGATTTTCTTCATTCTGGTTATGTCCAAAACTTAAAAAAGGATCATTTGGGTCATCTTGTATAACCTAAATATTAATTTTAAAATAAATTTGAATAATAGATAACCGTAATTAAGTGAGATATGACTATTTTTTTTAAACACAATACATCAGAATACTTTAAAAAATTATTTAGGGTTATTCAAATTTTATCTAAAAATTGAATTAAAATTAAATCGGAACAATCGCTAACGCTATTAGTTATTACATTTTCTTAAATCTGGTTGTGTTCAAACCGTAAAAAACATCATTTGGCTTGGCTATCTTGTATATGCGAAATAGTAAATTTAACTTATATTCGAATAATAGATAACAGTAATAGAGTGAGATATAATTATTTTTTTTAAAAAACAATATATAAGAAAAATTTAAAAAATAATTTACAGTAAATCAAATGAACTTTAAAAATTAAATTTAAATCAAATCGGACAATGCTTTAATGATTAATCGTTCTACTTTCTTAACCCTCGTTATGTCCAAAACTTAAAAAGGATCATTTGAGTCATCTTGTATAACCTAAATATTAATTTTAAAATAAATTTGAATAATAGATAACCGTAATTGAGTGTGATATGACTATTTTTTTAAAACACAATACATAAAACTAGTTTTAAAAATCATTTAGGGTTAATCAAATTATATCTAAAAATTGATTTAAAATTAAATCGGAACAATCGCTAACGCTATTAGTTATTATATTTTCTTACCTCTGGTTGTGTTCAAACCGTAAAAAACATCATTTGGCTATCTCGTATATGCGAAATAGTAAATTTAAATTATATTCGAATAATAGATAACAGTAATAGAGTGAGATATGATTATTTTTTTAAAAAGCAATTGATAAGATTTTAAAAATAATTTACAGTACATCAAATGAACTTCAAAGATTAAATTGGAATCAAATCGGACAATGCTATAATGATTAATTGTTTTTCTTAACCCTCGTTATGTCCAAAACTTAAAAAGGATTATTTAGGTCATCTTTTATAACCTAAATATTAATTTTAAAATAAATTTGAATAATAGATAACCGTAATTGAGTGAGATATGACTATTTTCTTTAATCACAATACATCAAAATATTTAAAAATATTACTTAGGGTTAAACAAATTATATGTAAAAATTAAATTGAAATGATATCGGAACAATAGCTATAGGTAATAGCAATCGATTTTCTTCATTCTGGTTAAGTCCAAAACTTAAAAAGGATCATTTGGGTCATCTTGTATAACCTAAATATTAATTTTAAAATAAATTTGAATAATAGATAACCGTAATTGAGTGAGATATGACTATTTTTTTTAAACACAATACATCAGAATACTTTAAAAAATTATTTAGGGTTATTCAAATTTTATCTAAAAATTGAATTAAAATTAAATCGGAACAATCGCTAACGCTATTAGTTATTACATTTTCTTAACTCTGGTTGTGTTCAAACCGTAAAAAACATCATTTGGCTATCTTGTATATGCTAAATAGTAAATTTAACTTATATTCGAATAATAGATAACAGTAATAGAGTGAGATATAATTATTTTTTTTAAAAAACAATTTATAAGAAAAATTTAAAAAATTATTTACAGTAAATCAAATGAACTTTAAAAATTAAATTGAAATCAAATCGGACAATGCTTTAATGATTAATCGTTCTATTTTCTTAACCCTCGTTATGTCCAAAACTTAAAAAGGATCAATTGGGTCATCTTGTATAACCTAAATAATAATTTTAAATTGTATTTGAATAATAGATAACCGTAATTGAGTGAGATATGACTTTTTTGTTTAAACACAATACATCAAAATATTTTTAAAAATCATTTAGGGTTAATCAAATTATATCTAAAAATTAATTTAAAATTAAATTGGAACAATCGTTAACGCTATTAGTTATTATATTTTCTTAGTTCTGGTTGTGTTCAAACCGTAAAAAACATCATTTGGCTATCTTGTATATGCGAAATAGTAAAATTAAATTATATTCGAATAATAGATAACAGTAATAGAGTGAGATATGATTATTTTTTTAAAAAGCAATTGATAAGATTTTAAAAATAATTTACAGTACATCAAATGAACTTCAAAAATTAAATTGGATTCAAATCGGACAATGCTGTAATGATTAATTGTTCTATTTTCTTAACCCTGGTTATGTCCAAAACTTAAAAAGGATCATTTGGGTCATCTTGTATAACCTAAATATTAATTTTAAAATAAATTTGAATAATAGATAACCGTAATTGAGTGAGATATGACTATTTTTTTTAAACACAATACATCAGAATACTTTAAAAAATTATTTAGGGTTATTCAAGTTTTATCTAAAAATTGAATTAAAATTAAATCGGAACAATCGCTAACGCTATTAGTTATTACATTTTCTTAACTCTGGTTGTGTTCAAACCGTAAAAAACATCATTTGGCTATCTCGTATATGCGAAATAGTAAATTTAAATTATATTCGAATAATAGATAACAGTAATAGAGTGAGATATGATTAGTTTATTAAAAAACAATTCATAAGAAAGATTTTAAAAATAATTTACAGTACATCAAATGAACTTCAAAAATTAAATTAGAATTAAATCGGACAATGCTATAATGAATATTTGTTTTATTTTCTTAACCCTGGTTATGTCCAAAACTTAAAAAGGATCAATTGGGTCATCTTGTATAACCCAAATAATAATTTTAAATTGTATTTGAATAATAGATAACCGTAATTGAGTGAGATATGACTTTTTTCTTTAAACACAATACATCAAAATATCTTTAAAAAATATTTAGGGTTAATCAAATTATATCTAAAAATTAATTTAAAATTAAATTGGAACAATCGGTAACGCTATTAGTTATTATATTTTCTTAGTTCTGGTTGTGTTCAAACCGTAAAAAACATCATTTGGCTATCTTGTATATGCGAAATAGTAAAATTAAATTATATTCGAATAATAGATAACAGTAACAAAGTGAGATATGATTATTTTTTTAAAAAGCAATTCATAAGATTTTAAAAATAATTTACAGTACATCAAATGAACTTCAAAAATTAAATTGGAAATAAATCGGACAATGCTATAATAAATAATTGTTCTATTTTCTTAACCCTGGTTATGTCCAAAACTTAAAAAGGATCAATTGGGTCATCTTGTATAACCTAAATATTAATTTTAAAATAAATTTGAATAATAGATAACCGTAATTGAGTGATATATGTCTATTTTTTTTAATCACATCACAATATTTTAAAGTATTACTTAGGGTTAAACAAATTATATCTAAAAATTAAATTGAAATCATATTGGAACAATAGCTATAGGTAATATTAATCGATTTTCTTTATCCTGGTTATGTCCAAAACATAAAAAGGATCATTCGAGTCATCTTGTATAACCTAAATAATAATTTTAAATTATATTTGAATAATAGATAACCGTAATTGAGTGAGATATGACTATTTTTTTAAAACATAATACATAAAACTATTTTTAAAAATCATTTAGGGTTAATCAAATTATATCTAAAATTTGAATTAAAATTAAATAGGAACAATCGCCAACGCTATTAGTTATTACATTTTCTTAACTCTGGTTGTGTTCAAACCGCAAAAAACATCATTTGGCTATCTTGTATATGCGAAATAGTAAATTTAAATTATATTCGAATAATAGATATCAGTAATAGAGTGAGATATAATTATTTTTTTTAAAAACAATTCATAAGAAAAATTTTAAAAATAATTTACAGTACATCAAATGAACTTCAAAGATTAAATTGGAATCAAATCGGACAATGCTATAATGATAAATCGTTCTATTTTCTTAACCCTGGTTATGTCCAAAACTTAAAAAGGATCAATTGGGTCATCTTGTATAACCTAAATATTAATTTTAAAATAAATTTGAATTATAGATAACCGTAATTGAGTAAGATATGATTATTTTTTTTAAACACAATACCTCAAAATATTTTTAAAAATCATTTAGGGTTAATCAAATTATATCTAAAAATTTAATCGGAACAATCGTTAACGCTATTAGTTATTATATTTTCTTAATTCTGGTTGTGTTCAAACCGTAAAAAACATCATTTGGCTATCTTGTATATGCGATATAGTAAATGTAAATTATATTCGAATAATAAATAACAGTAATAGAGTGGCATATAATATTTTTTTTAAAAAACAATTTATAAGAAAAATTTAAAAAATAATTTACAGTAAATCAAATGAACTTTAAAAATTAAATTGGAATCAAATCGGACAATGCTATAATGATTAATCGTTCTATTTTCTTAACCCTGGTTATGTCCTGAACTTAAAAAGGATCATTTGACTCATTTTGTATAACCTAAATATTAATTTTAAAATAAATTTGAATAATAGATAACCGTAATTGAGTGAGATATGACTATTTTTTTATCAAACAATACATTAAAAAATTTAAAATAATTATTTAGGGTAAAACAAATTATATCTAAAAATTAAATCCGAACAATCGTTAATGCTATTATTTATTATGTTTTCTTAATTGTGGCTGTCTTCAAAACGCAAAAAACATCTTTTGGCTATCTTGTATATGCGAAATAGTAAATTTAAATTATATTCGAATAATAGATATCAGTAATAGAGTGAGATATAATTATTTTTTTTAAAAACAATTCATAAGAAAAATTTTAAAAATAATTTACAGTACATCAAATGAACTTCAAAGATTAAATTGGAATCAACTCGGACAATGCTATAATGATTAATTGTTCTATTTTCTTAACCCTCGTTATGTCCAAAACTTAAAAAGGATCATTTGAGTCATCTTGTATAACCTAAATATTAATTTTAAAATAAATTTGAATAATAGATAACCGTAATTGAAAGAGATATGACTATTTTTTTTTTAAAAACAATACATTAAAATATTTAAAATAATTATATAGGGTTAAACAAATTATATCTAAAAATTAAAATCATATCGGAACAATAGCTTTAGGTAATAGAAATCGATTTTCTTCATTCTGGTTATGTCCAAAACTTAAAAAGGATCATTTGGGTCATCTTGTATAACCTAAATATTAATTTTAAAATAAATTTGAATAATAGATAACCGTAATTGAGTGAGATATGACTATTTTTTTTAAACACAATACATCAGAATACTTTAAAAAATTATTTAGGGTTATTCAAATTTTATCTAAAAATTGAATTAAAATTAAATCGGAACAATCGCTAACGCTATTAGTTATTACACTTTCTTAATTCTGGTTGTGTTCAAACCGTAAAAAACTTCATTTGGCTATCTTGTATATGCGAAATAGTAAATTTAAATTATATTCGAATAATAGATATCAGTAATAGAGTGAGATATAATTATTTTTTTTAAAAAACAATTTATAAGAAAAATTTAAAAAATTATTTAAAGTAAATCAAATGAACTTTAAAAATTAAATTGAAATCAAATCGGACAATGCTTTAATGATTAATCCTTCTATTTTCTTAACCCTCGTTATGTCCAAAACTTAAAAAGGATCATTTGAGTCATCTTGTATAACCTAAATATTAATTTTAAAATAAATTTGAATAATAGATAACCATAATTGAGTGAGATATGACTATTTTTTTAAAACATAATACATAAAACTATTTTTAAAAATCATTTAGGGTTAATCAAATTATATCTAAAAATTGAATTAAAATTAAATAGGAACAATCGCCAACGCTATTAGTTATTACATTGTCTTAACTCTGGTTGTGTTCAAACCGCAAAAAACATCATTTGGCTATCTTGTATATGCGAAATAGTAAATGTAAATTATATTCGAATAATAAATAACGGTAATAGAGTGGATATAATAATTTTTAAAAAAAACAATTCATAAGAAAAATTTTAAAAATAATTTACAGTACATCAAATGAACTTCAAAAATTAAATTGGATTCAAATCGGACAATGCTCTAATGATTAATTGTTCTATTTTCTTAACCCTGGTTATGTCCAAAACTTAAAAAGGATCATTTGGGTCATCTTGTATAACCTAAATATTAATTTTAAAATAAATTTGAATAATAGATAACCCTAATTGAGTGAGATATGACTATTTTTTTTTTTTAAAACAATAAATTAAAATATTTAGAATAATTATTTAGGGTTAAACAAATTATATCTAAAAATTAAATTAAAATCATATCGGAACAATAGTTATAGGTAATAGTAATCGATTTTCTTTATCCTGGTTATGTCCAAAACATAAAAAGGATCATTTGAGTCATCTTGTATAAACTAAATAATAATTTTAAATTATATTTGAATATTAGATAACCGTAATTGAGTGAGATATGACTATTTTTTTAAAACATAATACATAAAACTATTTTTAAAAATCATTTAGGGTTAATCAAATTATATCTAAAAATTGAATTAAAATTAAATAGGAACAATCGCCAACGCTATTAGTTATTACATTTTCTTAACTCTGGTTGTGTTTAAACCGCAAAAAACATCATTTGGCTATCTTGTATATGCGAAATAGTAAATTTAAATTATATTCGAATAATAGATATCAGTAATAGAGTGAGATATAATTATTTTTTTTTAAAACAATTCATAAGAAAAATTTTAAAAATAATTTACAGTACATCAAATGAACTTCAAAGATCAAATTGGAATCAAATCGGACAATGCTATAATGATTAATTGTTCTATTTTCTTAACCCTCGTTATGTCCAAAACTTAAAAAGGATTATTTGAGTTGTCTTGTATAACCTAAATTTTAATTTTAAAACAATTTTGAATAATAGATAACCGTAATTGAGTGAGATATGACTATTTTCTTTAATCACAATACATCAAAATATTTAAAAATATTACTTAGGATTAAACAAATTATATGTAAAAATGAAATTGAAATCGTATCGGAACAATAGCTATAGGTAATAGAAATCGATTTTCTTCATTCTGGTTATGTCCAAAACTTAAAAAAGGATCATTTGGGTCATCTTGTATAACCTAAATATTAATTTTAAAATAAATTTGAATAATAGATAACCGTAATTAAGTGAGATATGACTATTTTTTTTAAACACAATACATCAGAATACTTTAAAAAATTATTTAGGGTTATTCAAATTTTATCTAAAAATTGAATTAAAATTAAATCGGAACAATCGCTAACGCTATTAGTTATTACATTTTCTTAAATCTGGTTGTGTTCAAACCGTAAAAAACATCATTTGGCTTGGCTATCTTGTATATGCGAAATAGTAAATTTAACTTATATTCGAATAATAGATAACAGTAATAGAGTGAGATATAATTATTTTTTTTAAAAAACAATATATAAGAAAAATTTAAAAAATAATTTACAGTAAATCAAATGAACTTTAAAAATTAAATTTAAATCAAATCGGACAATGCTTTAATGATTAATCGTTCTACTTTCTTAACCCTCGTTATGTCCAAAACTTAAAAAGGATCATTTGAGTCATCTTGTATAACCTAAATATTAATTTTAAAATAAATTTGAATAATAGATAACCGTAATTGAGTGTGATATGACTATTTTTTTAAAACACAATACATAAAACTAGTTTTAAAAATCATTTAGGGTTAATCAAATTATATCTAAAAATTGATTTAAAATTAAATCGGAACAATCGCTAACGCTATTAGTTATTATATTTTCTTACCTCTGGTTGTGTTCAAACCGTAAAAAACATCATTTGGCTATCTCGTATATGCGAAATAGTAAATTTAAATTATATTCGAATAATAGATAACAGTAATAGAGTGAGATATGATTATTTTTTTAAAAAGCAATTGATAAGATTTTAAAAATAATTTACAGTACATCAAATGAACTTCAAAGATTAAATTGGAATCAAATCGGACAATGCTATAATGATTAATTGTTTTTCTTAACCCTCGTTATGTCCAAAACTTAAAAAGGATTATTTAGGTCATCTTTTATAACCTAAATATTAATTTTAAAATAAATTTGAATAATAGATAACCGTAATTGAGTGAGATATGACTATTTTCTTTAATCACAATACATCAAAATATTTAAAAATATTACTTAGGGTTAAACAAATTATATGTAAAAATTAAATTGAAATGATATCGGAACAATAGCTATAGGTAATAGCAATCGATTTTCTTCATTCTGGTTAAGTCCAAAACTTAAAAAGGATCATTTGGGTCATCTTGTATAACCTAAATATTAATTTTAAAATAAATTTGAATAATAGATAACCGTAATTGAGTGAGATATGACTATTTTTTTTAAACACAATACATCAGAATACTTTAAAAAATTATTTAGGGTTATTCAAATTTTATCTAAAAATTGAATTAAAATTAAATCGGAACAATCGCTAACGCTATTAGTTATTACATTTTCTTAACTCTGGTTGTGTTCAAACCGTAAAAAACATCATTTGGCTATCTTGTATATGCTAAATAGTAAATTTAACTTATATTCGAATAATAGATAACAGTAATAGAGTGAGATATAATTATTTTTTTTAAAAAACAATTTATAAGAAAAATTTAAAAAATTATTTACAGTAAATCAAATGAACTTTAAAAATTAAATTGAAATCAAATCGGACAATGCTTTAATGATTAATCGTTCTATTTTCTTAACCCTCGTTATGTCCAAAACTTAAAAAGGATCAATTGGGTCATCTTGTATAACCTAAATAATAATTTTAAATTGTATTTGAATAATAGATAACCGTAATTGAGTGAGATATGACTTTTTTGTTTAAACACAATACATCAAAATATTTTTAAAAATCATTTAGGGTTAATCAAATTATATCTAAAAATTAATTTAAAATTAAATTGGAACAATCGTTAACGCTATTAGTTATTATATTTTCTTAGTTCTGGTTGTGTTCAAACCGTAAAAAACATCATTTGGCTATCTTGTATATGCGAAATAGTAAAATTAAATTATATTCGAATAATAGATAACAGTAATAGAGTGAGATATGATTATTTTTTTAAAAAGCAATTGATAAGATTTTAAAAATAATTTACAGTACATCAAATGAACTTCAAAAATTAAATTGGATTCAAATCGGACAATGCTGTAATGATTAATTGTTCTATTTTCTTAACCCTGGTTATGTCCAAAACTTAAAAAGGATCATTTGGGTCATCTTGTATAACCTAAATATTAATTTTAAAATAAATTTGAATAATAGATAACCGTAATTGAGTGAGATATGACTATTTTTTTTAAACACAATACATCAGAATACTTTAAAAAATTATTTAGGGTTATTCAAATTTTATCTAAAAATTGAATTAAAATTAAATCGGAACAATCGCTAACGCTATTAGTTATTACATTTTCTTAACTCTGGTTGTGTTCAAACCGTAAAAAACATCATTTGGCTATCTCGTATATGCGAAATAGTAAATTTAAATTATATTCGAATAATAGATAACAGTAATAGAGTGAGATATGATTAGTTTATTAAAAAACAATTCATAAGAAAGATTTTAAAAATAATTTACAGTACATCAAATGAACTTCAAAAATTAAATTAGAATTAAATCGGACAATGCTATAATGAATATTTGTTTTATTTTCTTAACCCTGGTTATGTCCAAAACTTAAAAAGGATCAATTGGGTCATCTTGTATAACCCAAATAATAATTTTAAATTGTATTTGAATAATAGATAACCGTAATTGAGTGAGATATGACTTTTTTCTTTAAACACAATACATCAAAATATCTTTAAAAAATATTTAGGGTTAATCAAATTATATCTAAAAATTAATTTAAAATTAAATTGGAACAATCGGTAACGCTATTAGTTATTATATTTTCTTAGTTCTGGTTGTGTTCAAACCGTAAAAAACATCATTTGGCTATCTTGTATATGCGAAATAGTAAAATTAAATTATATTCGAATAATAGATAACAGTAACAAAGTGAGATATGATTATTTTTTTAAAAAGCAATTCATAAGATTTTAAAAATAATTTACAGTACATCAAATGAACTTCAAAAATTAAATTGGAAATAAATCGGACAATGCTATAATAAATAATTGTTCTATTTTCTTAACCCTGGTTATGTCCAAAACTTAAAAAGGATCAATTGGGTTATCTTGTATAACCTAAATATTAATTTTAAAATAAATTTGAATAATAGATAACCGTAATTGAGTGATATATGTCTATTTTTTTTAATCACATCACAATATTTTAAAGTATTACTTAGGGTTAAACAAATTATATCTAAAAATTAAATTGAAATCATATTGGAACAATAGCTATAGGTAATATTAATCGATTTTCTTTATCCTGGTTATGTCCAAAACATAAAAAGGATCATTCGAGTCATCTTGTATAACCTAAATAATAATTTTAAATTATATTTGAATAATAGATAACCGTAATTGAGTGAGATATGACTATTTTTTTAAAACATAATACATAAAACTATTTTTAAAAATCATTTAGGGTTAATCAAATTATATCTAAAATTTGAATTAAAATTAAATAGGAACAATCGCCAACGCTATTAGTTATTACATTTTCTTAACTCTGGTTGTGTTCAAACCGCAAAAAACATCATTTGGCTATCTTGTATATGCGAAATAGTAAATTTAAATTATATTCGAATAATAGATATCAGTAATAGAGTGAGATATAATTATTTTTTTTAAAAACAATTCATAAGAAAAATTTTAAAAATAATTTACAGTACATCAAATGAACTTCAAAGATTAAATTGGAATCAAATCGGACAATGCTATAATGATAAATCGTTCTATTTTCTTAACCCTGGTTATGTCCAAAACTTAAAAAGGATCAATTGGGTCATCTTGTATAACCTAAATATTAATTTTAAAATAAATTTGAATTATAGATAACCGTAATTGAGTAAGATATGATTATTTTTTTTAAACACAATACCTCAAAATATTTTTAAAAATCATTTAGGGTTAATCAAATTATATCTAAAAATTTAATCGGAACAATCGTTAACGCTATTAGTTATTATATTTTCTTAATTCTGGTTGTGTTCAAACCGTAAAAAACATCATTTGGCTATCTTGTATATGCGATATAGTAAATGTAAATTATATTCGAATAATAAATAACAGTAATAGAGTGGCATATAATATTTTTTTTAAAAAACAATTTATAAGAAAAATTTAAAAAATAATTTACAGTAAATCAAATGAACTTTAAAAATTAAATTGGAATCAAATCGGACAATGCTATAATGATTAATCGTTCTATTTTCTTAACCCTGGTTATGTCCTGAACTTAAAAAGGATCATTTGACTCATTTTGTATAACCTAAATATTAATTTTAAAATAAATTTGAATAATAGATAACCGTAATTGAGTGAGATATGACTATTTTTTTATCAAACAATACATTAAAAAATTTAAAATAATTATTTAGGGTAAAACAAATTATATCTAAAAATTAAATCCGAACAATCGTTAATGCTATTATTTATTATGTTTTCTTAATTGTGGCTGTCTTCAAACCGTAAAGAACATCATTTGGCTATCTTGTATATGCGAAATAGTAAATTTAAATTATATTCGAATAATAGATATCAGTAATAGAGTGAGATATAATTATTTTTTTTTAAAACAATTCATAAGAAAAATTTTAAAAATAATTTACAGTACATCAAATGAACTTCAAAGATCAAATTGGAATCAAATCGGACAATGCTATAATGATTAATTGTTCTATTTTCTTAACCCTCGTTATGTCCAAAACTTAAAAAGGATTATTTGAGTTGTCTTGTATAACCTAAATTTTAATTTTAAAACAAATTTGAATAATAGATAACCGTAATTGAGTGAGATATGACTATTTTCTTTAATCACAATACATCAAAATATTTAAAAATATTACTTAGGGTTAAACAAATTATATGTAAAAATTAAATTGAAATCATATCGGAACAATAGCTATAGGTAATAGAAATAGATTTTCTTCATTCTGGTTATGTCCAAAACTTAAAAAGGATCATTTGGGTCATCTTGTATAACCTAAATATTAATTTAAAAATAAATTTAAATAATAGATAACCGTAATTGAGTGAGATATGACTATTTTTTTTAAACACAATACATCAGAATACTTTAAAAAATTATATAGGGTTATTCAAATTTTATCTAAAAATTGAATTAAAATTAAATCGGAACAATCGCTAACGCTATTAGTTATTACATTTTCTTAACTCTGGTTGTGTTCAAACCGTAAAAAACATCATTTGGCTATCTTGTATATGCGAAATAGTAAATTTAACTTATATTCAAATAATAGATAACAGTAATAGAGTGAGATATAATTATTTTTTTAGAAAATAATTCATAAGAAAAATTTTAAAAATAATTTACAGCCCATCAAATGAACTTCAAAGATTAAATTGGAATCAAATCGGACAATGCAATAATGATTAATTGTTCTATTTTCTTAACCCTGGTTATATCCAAAACTTAAAAAGGATCATTTGAGTCATCTTGTATTACCTAAATATTAATTTTAAAATAAATTTGAATAATAGATAACCGTAATTGAGCGAGATATGACTATTTTTTTTAATCACAATATATTAAAATATTTTTAAAAATCATTTAGTGTTTATCAAATTATATCTAAAAATTGAATTAAAATTAAATGGGAACAATCGCCAACGCTATTAGTTATTACATTTTCTTAACTCTGGTTGTGTTCAAACCGTAAAAAACATCATTTGGCTATCTTGTATATTGGCAATAGTAAATTTAAATTCTATTCGAATAATAGATAACAGTAATAGAGTGAGATATAACTATTTAAAAAAAAAAATTCATAAGAAAAATTTTAAAAATAATTTACAGTACATCAAATGAACTTCAAAAATTAAATTGGAATCAAGTCGGACAATGCTGTAATGATTAATTGTTCTATTTTCTTAACCCTGGTTATGTCCAAAACTTAAAAAGGATCATTTGGGTCATCTTGTATAACCTAAATAATAATTTTAAATTGTATTTGAATAATAGATAACCGTAATTGAGTGAGATATGACTATTTTTTTAAAACCCAATACATAAACCTAGTTTTAAAAATCATTTAGGGTTAATCAAATTATATCTAAAAATTGATTTAAAATTAAATCGGAACAATCGCTAACGCTATTAGTTATTATATTTTCTTACCTCTGGTTGTGTTCAAACCGTAAAAAACATCATTTGGCTATCTCGTATATGCGAAATAGTAAATTTAAATTATATTCGAATAATAGATAACAGTAATAGAGTGAGATATGATTAGTTTTTTAAAAAACAATTCATAAGAAAGATTTTAAAAATAATTTACATTACATCAAATGAACTTCAAAAATTACATTGGAATTAAATCGGACAATGCTATAATGAATAATTGTTCTATTTTCTTAACCCTGGTTATGTCCAAAACTTAAAAAGGATCAATTGGGTCATCTTGTATGACCTAAATATTAATTTTAAAATAAATTTGAATAATAGATAACCGTAATTGAGTGAGATATGATTATTTTTTTTAAACACAATACCTCAAAATATTTTTAAAAATCATATAGGGTTAATCAAAAAATATATTTAAAAATTGAATTAAAATTAAATCGGAACAATCGCCAACGCTATTAGTTATTACATTTTCTTAACTCTGGTTGTGTTCAAACCGTAAAAAACATCATTTGGCTATCTTGTTAATGCGAAATAGTAAATGTAAATTATATTCGAATAATAAATAACAGTAATAGAGTGAGATATAATAATTTAAAAAAAACAATTCAAAAGAAAAATTTTAAAAATAATTTACAGTACATCAAATGAACTTCAAAAATTAAATTGGAATCAAATCGGACAATGCTATAATGATTAATTGTTCTATTTTCTTAACCCTGGTTATGTCCAAAACTTAAAAAGGATCAATTGGGTCATCTTGTCTAACCTAAATAATAATTTTAAATTGTATTTGAATAATAGATAACCGTAATTGAGTGAGATATGACTTTTTTCTTTAAACACAATACATCAAAATATTTTTAAAAATCATTTAGCGTTAATCAAATTATATCTAAAAATTAATTTAAAATTAAATTGGAACAATCGTTAACGCTATTAGTTATATTTTCTTAGTTCTGGTTGTGTTCAAACCGTAAAAAACATCATTTGGCTATCTTGTATATGCGAAATAGTAAAATTAAATTATATTCGAATAATAGATAACAGTAATAGAGTGGGATATGATTATTTTTTAAAAAGCAATTCATAAGATTTTAAAAATAATTTTCAGTACATCATATGAACTTCAAAAATTAAATTGGAATTAAATCGGACAATGCTATAATGAATAATTGTTTTATTTTCTTAACCCTGGTTATGTCCAAAACTTAAAAAGGATCATTTGGGTCATCTTGTATAACCTAAATATTAATTTTAAAATAAATTTGAATAATAGATAACCGTAATTGAGTGAGATATGACTATTTTTTTTAAACATACTACATAAAACTATTTTTAAAAATCACTTAGGGTTATTCAAATTTTATCTAAAAATTGAATTAAAATTAAATCGGAACAATCGCTAACGCTATTAGTTATTACATTTTCTTAACTCTGGTTGTGTTCAAACCGTAAAAAACATCATTTGGCTATCTTGTATATGCGAAATAGTAAATTTAACTTATATTCGAATAATAGATAACAGTAATAGAGTGAGATATAATAATTTTTTTTAATAAACAATTTATAAGAAAAATTTAAAAAATAATTTACAGTAAATCAAATGAACTTTAAAAATTAAATTGAAATCACATCGGACAATGCTATAATGATTAATCGTTCTATTTTCTTAACCCTGGTTATGTCCGAAACTTAAAAAGGATCATTTGAGTCATCTTGTATAACCTAAATATTAATTTTAAAATAAATTTGAATAATAGATAACCGTAATTGAGTGAGATATGACTATTTTTTTATAAAACAATACATTAAAAAATTTAAAATAATTATTTAGGGTAAAACAAATTATATCTAAAAATTAAATTAAAATCATATCGGAACAATAGCTATAGGTAATAGTAATCGATTTTCTTTATCCTGGTTATGTCCAAAACATAAAAAGGATCATTTGAGTCATCTTGTATAACCTAAATAATAATTTTTAATTATATTTGAATAATAGATAACCGTAATTGAGTGAGATATGACTATTTTTTTAAAACATAATACATAAAACTATTTTTTAAAATCATTTAGGGTTAATCAAATTATATCTAAAAATTGAATTAAAATTAAATAGGAACAATCGCCAACGCTATTAGTTATTACATTTTCTTAAATCTGGTTGTGTTCAAAACGCAAAAAACATCTTTTGGCTATCTTGTATATGCGAAATAGTAAATTTAAATTATATTCGAATAATAGATATCAGTAATAGAGTGAGATATAATTATTTTTTTTAAAAACAATTCATAAGAAAAATTTTAAAAATAATTTACAGTACATCAAATGAACTTCAAAGATTAAATTGGAATCAACTCGGACAATGCTATAATGATTAATTGTTCTATTTTCTTAACCCTCGTTATGTCCAAAACTTAAAAAGGATCATTTGAGTCATCTTGTATAACCTAAATATTAATTTTAAAATAAATTTGAATAATAGATAACCGTAATTGAAAGAGATATGACTATTTTTTTTTTAAAAACAATACATTAAAATATTTAAAATAATTATATAGGGTTAAACAAATTATATCTAAAAATTAAAATCATATCGGAACAATAGCTTTAGGTAATAGAAATCGATTTTCTTCATTCTGGTTATGTCCAAAACTTAAAAAGGATCATTTGGGTCATCTTGTATAACCTAAATATTAATTTTAAAATAAATTTGAATAATAGATAACCGTAATTGAGTGAGATATGACTATTTTTTTTAAACACAATACATCAGAATACTTTAAAAAATTATTTAGGGTTATTCAAATTTTATCTAAAAATTGAATTAAAATTAAATCGGAACAATCGCTAACGCTATTAGTTATTACACTTTCTTAATTCTGGTTGTGTTCAAACCGTAAAAAACTTCATTTGGCTATCTTGTATATGCGAAATAGTAAATTTAAATTATATTCGAATAATAGATATCAGTAATAGAGTGAGATATAATTATTTTTTTTAAAAAACAATTTATAAGAAAAATTTAAAAAATTATTTACAGTAAATCAAATGAACTTTAAAAATTAAATTGAAATCAAATCGGACAATGCTTTAATGATTAATCCTTCTATTTTCTTAACCCTCGTTATGTCCAAAACTTAAAAAGGATCATTTGAGTCATCTTGTATAACCTAAATATTAATTTTAAAATAAATTTGAATAATAGATAACCATAATTGAGTGAGATATGACTATTTTTTTAAAACATAATACATAAAACTATTTTTAAAAATCATTTAGGGTTAATCAAATTATATCTAAAAATTGAATTAAAATTAAATAGGAACAATCGCCAACGCTATTAGTTATTACACTGTCTTAACTCTGGTTGTGTTCAAACCGCAAAAAACATCATTTGGCTATCTTGTATATGCGAAATAGTAAATGTAAATTATATTCGAATAATAAATAACGGTAATAGAGTGGATATAATAATTTTTAAAAAAAACAATTCATAAGAAAAATTTTAAAAATAATTTACAGTACATCAAATGAACTTCAAAAATTAAATTGGATTCAAATCGGACAATGCTCTAATGATTAATTGTTCTATTTTCTTAACCCTGGTTATGTCCAAAACTTAAAAAGGATCATTTGGGTCATCTTGTATAACCTAAATATTAATTTTAAAATAAATTTGAATAATAGATAACCCTAATTGAGTGAGATATGACTATTTTTTTTTTTAAAACAATAAATTAAAATATTTAGAATAATTATTTAGGGTTAAACAAATTATATCTAAAAATTAAATTGAAATCATATCGGAACAATAGTTATAGGTAATAGTAATCGATTTTCTTTATCCTGGTTATGTCCAAAACATAAAAAGGATCATTTGAGTCATCTTGTATAAACTAAATAATAATTTTAAATTATATTTGAATATTAGATAACCGTAATTGAGTGAGATATGACTATTTTTTTAAAACATAATACATAAAACTATTTTTAAAAATCATTTAGGGTTAATCAAATTATATCTAAAAATTGAATTAAAATTAAATAGGAACAATCGCCAACGCTATTAGTTATTACATTTTCTTAACTCTGGTTGTGTTTAAACCGCAAAAAACATCATTTGGCTATCTTGTATATGCGAAATAGTAAATTTAAATTATATTCGAATAATAGATATCAGTAATAGAGTGAGATATAATTATTTTTTTTTAAAACAATTCATAAGAAAAATTTTAAAAATAATTTACAGTACATCAAATGAACTTCAAAGATCAAATTGGAATCAAATCGGACAATGCTATAATGATTAATTGTTCTATTTTCTTAACCCTCGTTATGTCCAAAACTTAAAAAGGATTATTTGAGTTGTCTTGTATAACCTAAATTTTAATTTTAAAACAAATTTGAATAATAGATAACCGTAATTGAGTGAGATATGACTATTTTCTTTAATCACAATACATCAAAATATTTAAAAATATTACTTAGGATTAAACAAATTATATGTAAAAATTAAATTGAAATCGTATCGGAACAATAGCTATAGGTAATAGAAATCGATTTTCTTCATTCTGGTTATGTCCAAAACTTAAAAAAGGATCATTTGGGTCATCTTTTATAACCTAAATATTAATTTTAAAATAAATTTGAATAATAGATAACCGTAATTAAGTGAGATATGACTATTTTTTTTAAACACAATACATCAGAATACTTTAAAAAATTATTTAGGGTTATTCAAATTTTATCTAAAAATTGAATTAAAATTAAATCGGAACAATCGCTAACGCTATTAGTTATTACATTTTCTTAAATCTGGTTGTGTTCAAACCGTAAAAAACATCATTTGGCTTGGCTATCTTGTATATGCGAAATAGTAAATTTAACTTATATTCGAATAATAGATAACAGTAATAGAGTGAGATATAATTATTTTTTTTAAAAAACAATATATAAGAAAAATTTAAAAAATAATTTACAGTAAATCAAATGAACTTTAAAAATTAAATTTAAATCAAATCGGACAATGCTTTAATGATTAATCGTTCTACTTTCTTAACCCTCGTTATGTCCAAAACTTAAAAAGGATCATTTGAGTCATCTTGTATAACCTAAATATTAATTTTAAAATAAATTTGAATAATAGATAACCGTAATTGAGTGTGATATGACTATTTTTTTAAAACACAATACATAAAACTAGTTTTAAAAATCATTTAGGGTTAATCAAATTATATCTAAAAATTGATTTAAAATTAAATCGGAACAATCGCTAACGCTATTAGTTATTATATTTTCTTACCTCTGGTTGTGTTCAAACCGTAAAAAACATCATTTGGCTATCTCGTATATGCGAAATAGTAAATTTAAATTATATTCGAATAATAGATAACAGTAATAGAGTGAGATATGATTATTTTTTTAAAAAGCAATTGATAAGATTTTAAAAATAATTTACAGTACATCAAATGAACTTCAAAGATTAAATTGGAATCAAATCGGACAATGCTATAATGATTAATTGTTTTTCTTAACCCTCGTTATGTCCAAAACTTAAAAAGGATTATTTAGGTCATCTTTTATAACCTAAATATTAATTTTAAAATAAATTTGAATAATAGATAACCGTAATTGAGTGAGATATGACTATTTTCTTTAATCACAATACATCAAAATATTTAAAAATATTACTTAGGGTTAAACAAATTATATGTAAAAATTAAATTGAAATGATATCGGAACAATAGCTATAGGTAATAGCAATCGATTTTCTTCATTCTGGTTAAGTCCAAAACTTAAAAAGGATCATTTGGGTCATCTTGTATAACCTAAATATTAATTTTAAAATAAATTTGAATAATAGATAACCGTAATTGAGTGAGATATGACTATTTTTTTTAAACACAATACATCAGAATACTTTAAAAAATTATTTAGGGTTATTCAAATTTTATCTAAAAATTGAATTAAAATTAAATCGGAACAATCGCTAACGCTATTAGTTATTACATTTTCTTAACTCTGGTTGTGTTCAAACCGTAAAAAACATCATTTGGCTATCTTGTATATGCTAAATAGTAAATTTAACTTATATTCGAATAATAGATAACAGTAATAGAGTGAGATATAATTATTTTTTTTAAAAAACAATTTATAAGAAAAATTTAAAAAATTATTTACAGTAAATCAAATGAACTTTAAAAATTAAATTGAAATCAAATCGGACAATGCTTTAATGATTAATCGTTCTATTTTCTTAACCCTCGTTATGTCCAAAACTTAAAAAGGATCAATTGGGTCATCTTGTATAACCTAAATAATAATTTTAAATTGTATTTGAATAATAGATAACCGTAATTGAGTGAGATATGACTTTTTTGTTTAAACACAATACATCAAAATATTTTTAAAAATCATTTAGGGTTAATCAAATTATATCTAAAAATTAATTTAAAATTAAATTGGAACAATCGTTAACGCTATTAGTTATTATATTTTCTTAGTTCTGGTTGTGTTCAAACCGTAAAAAACATCATTTGGCTATCTTGTATATGCGAAATAGTAAAATTAAATTATATTCGAATAATAGATAACAGTAATAGAGTGAGATATGATTATTTTTTTAAAAAGCAATTGATAAGATTTTAAAAATAATTTACAGTACATCAAATGAACTTCAAAAATTAAATTGGATTCAAATCGGACAATGCTGTAATGATTAATTGTTCTATTTTCTTAACCCTGGTTATGTCCAAAACTTAAAAAGGATCATTTGGGTCATCTTGTATAACCCAAATAATAATTTTAAATTGTATTTGAATAATAGATAACCGTAATTGAGTGAGATATAATTATTTTTTTTAAAAACAATTCATAAGAAAAATTTTAAAAATAATTTACAGTACATCAAATGAACTTCAAAGATTAAATTGGAATCAAATCGGACAATGCTATAATGATAAATCGTTCTATTTTCTTAACCCTGGTTATGTCCAAAACTTAAAAAGGATCAATTGGGTCATCTTGTATAACCTAAATATTAATTTTAAAATAAATTTGAATTATAGATAACCGTAATTGAGTAAGATATGATTATTTTTTTTAAACACAATACCTCAAAATATTTTTAAAAATCATTTAGGGTTAATCAAATTATATCTAAAAATTTAATCGGAACAATCGTTAACGCTATTAGTTATTATATTTTCTTAATTCTGGTTGTGTTCAAACCGTAAAAAACATCATTTGGCTATCTTGTATATGCGATATAGTAAATGTAAATTATATTCGAATAATAAATAACAGTAATAGAGTGGCATATAATATTTTTTTTGAAAAACAATTTATAAGAAAAATTTAAAAAATAATTTACAGTAAATCAAATGAACTTTAAAAATTAAATTGGAATCAAATCGGACAATGCTATAATGATTAATCGTTCTATTTTCTTAACCCTGGTTATGTCCTGAACTTAAAAAGGATCATTTGACTCATTTTGTATAACCTAAATATTAATTTTAAAATAAATTTGAATAATAGATAACCGTAATTGAGTGAGATATGACTATTTTTTTATCAAACAATACATTAAAAAATTTAAAATAATTATTTAGGGTAAAACAAATTATATCTAAAAATTAAATCGGAACAATCGTTAATGCTATTATTTATTATGTTTTCTTAATTGTGGCTGTCTTCAAACCGTAAAGAACATCATTTGGCTATCTTGTATATGCGAAATAGTAAATTTAAATTATATTCGAATAATAGATATCAGTAATAGAGTGAGATATAATTATTTTTTTTTAAAACAATTCATAAGAAAAATTTTAAAAATAATTTACAGTACATCAAATGAACTTCAAAGATCAAATTGGAATCAAATCGGACAATGCTATAATGATTAATTGTTCTATTTTCTTAACCCTCGTTATGTCCAAAACTTAAAAAGGATTATTTGAGTTGTCTTGTATAACCTAAATTTTAATTTTAAAACAAATTTGAATAATAGATAACCGTAATTGAGTGAGATATGACTATTTTCTTTAATCACAATACATCAAAATATTTAAAAATATTACTTAGGATTAAACAAATTATATGTAAAAATTAAATTGAAATCGTATCGGAACAATAGCTATAGGTAATAGAAATCGATTTTCTTCATTCTGGTTATGTCCAAAACTTAAAAAAGGATCATTTGGGTCATCTTGTATAACCTAAATATTAATTTTAAAATAAATTTGAATAATAGATAACCGTAATTGAGTGAGATATGACTATTTTTTTTAAACACAATACATCAGAATACTTTAAAAAATTATTTAGGGTTATTCAAATTTTATCTAAAAATTGAATTAAAATTAAATCGGAACAATCGCTAACGCTATTAGTTATTACATTTTCTTAACTCTGGTTGTGTTCAAACCGTAAAAAACATCATTTGGCTATCTTGTTTATGCTAAATAGTAAATTTAACTTATATTCGAATAATAGATAACAGTAATAGAGTGAGATATAATTATTTTTTTTAAAAAACAATTTATAAGAAAAATTTAAAAAATTATTTACAGTAAATCAAATGAACTTTAAAAATTAAATTGAAATCAAATCGGACAATGCTTTAATGATTAATCGTTCTATTTTCTTAACCCTCGTTATGTCCAAAACTTAAAAAGGATCAATTGGGTCATCTTGTATAACCTAAATATTAATTTTAAAATAAATTTGAATTATAGATAACCGTAATTGAGTAAGATATGATTATTTTTTTTAAACACAATACCTCAAAATATTTTTAAAAATCATTTAGGGTTAATCAAATTATATCTAAAAATTTAATCGGAACAATCGTTAACGCTATTAGTTATTATATTTTCTTAATTCTGGTTGTGTTCAAACCGTAAAAAACATCATTTGGCTATCTTGTATATGCGATATAGTAAATGTAAATTATATTCGAATAATAAATAACAGTAATAGAGTGGCATATAATATTTTTTTTAAAAAACAATTTATAAGAAAAATTTAAAAAATAATTTACAGTAAATCAAATGAACTTTAAAAATTAAATTGGAATCAAATCGGACAATGCTATAATGATTAATCGTTCTATTTTCTTAACCCTGGTTATGTCCTGAACTTAAAAAGGATCATTTGACTCATTTTGTATAACCTAAATATTAATTTTAAAATAAATTTGAATAATAGATAACCGTAATTGAGTGAGATATGACTATTTTTTTATCAAACAATACATTAAAAAATTTAAAATAATTATTTAGGGTAAAACAAATTATATCTAAAAATTAAATCGGAACAATCGTTAATGCTATTATTTATTATGTTTTCTTAATTGTGGCTGTCTTCAAACCGTAAAGAACATCATTTGGCTCTCTTGTATATGCGAAATAGTAAATTTAAATCTTATTCGAATAATAGATAACAGTAATAGAGTGAGATATAATTATTTTTTTTAAAAAACAATTTATAAGAAAAATTTAAAAAATAATTTACAGTAAATCAAATGAACTTTAAAAGTTAAATTGGAATCAAATCGGACAATGCTATAATGATTAATCGTTCTATTTTCTTATCCCTGGTTATGTCCAAAACATAAAAAGGATCATTTGAGTCATCTTGTATAACCTAAATATTAATTTTAAAATAAATTTGAATAATAGATAACCGTAATTGAGTGAGATATGACTATTTTTTTTAAACACAATACATCAGAATACTTTAAAAAATTATTTAGGGTTATTCAAATTTTATCTAAAAATTGAATTAAAATTAAATCGGAACAATCGCTAACGCTATTAGTTATTACATTTTCTTAACTCTGGTTGTGTTCAAACCGTAAAAAACATCATTTGGCTATCTCGTATATGCGAAATAGTAAATTTAAATTATATTCGAATAATAGATAACAGTAATAGAGTGAGATATGATTAGTTTATTAAAAAACAATTCATAAGAAAGATTTTAAAAATAATTTACAGTACATCAAATGAACTTCAAAAATTAAATTAGAATTAAATCGGACAATGCTATAATGAATATTTGTTTTATTTTCTTAACCCTGGTTATGTCCAAAACTTAAAAAGGATCAATTGGGTCATCTTGTATAACCCAAATAATAATTTTAAATTGTATTTGAATAATAGATAACCGTAATTGAGTGAGATATGACTTTTTTCTTTAAACACAATACATCAAAATATCTTTAAAAATTATTTAGGGTTAATCAAATTATATCTAAAAATTAATTTAAAATTAAATTGGAACAATCGGTAACGCTATTAGTATATTATATTTTCTTAGTTCTGGTTGTGTTCAAACCGTAAAAAACATCATTTGGCTATCTTGTATATGCGAAATAGTAAAATTAAATTATATTCGAATAATAGATAACAGTAACAAAGTGAGATATGATTATTTTTTTAAAAAGCAATTCATAAGATTTTCAAAATAATTTACAGTACATCAAATGAACTTCAAAAATTAAATTGGAAATAAATCGGACAATGCTATAATAAATAATTGTTCTATTTTCTTAACCCTGGTTATGTCCAAAACTTAAAAAGGATCAATTGGGTCATCTTGTATAACCTAAATATTAATTTTAAAATAAATTTGAATAATAGATAACCGTAATTGAGTGAGATATGACTATTTTTTTTAAACACAATACATCAGAATACTTTAAAAAATTATTTAGGGTTAATCAAATTATATCTAAAAATTAAATCGGAACAATCGTTAATGCTATTATTTATTATGTTTTCTTAATTGTGGCTGTCTTCAAACCGTAAAGAACATCATTTGGCTCTCTTGTATATGCGAAATAGTAAATTTAAATCTTATTCGAATAATAGATAACAGTAATAGAGTGAGATATAATTATTTTTTTTAAAAAACAATTTATAAGAAAAATTTAAAAAATAATTTACAGTAAATCAAATGAACTTTAAAAGTTAAATTGGAATCAAATCGGACAATGCTATAATGATTAATCGTTCTATTTTCTTATCCCTGGTTATGTCCAAAACATAAAAAGGATCATTTGAGTCATCTTGTATAACCTAAATATTAATTTTAAAATAAATTTGAATAATAGATAACCGTAATTGAGTGAGATATGACTATTTTTTTTAAACACAATACATCAGAATACTTTAAAAAATTATTTAGGGTTATTCAAATTTTATCTAAAAATTGAATTAAAATTAAATCGGAACAATCGCTAACGCTATTAGTTATTACATTTTCTTAACTCTGGTTGTGTTCAAACCGTAAAAAACATCATTTGGCTATCTTGTATATGCAAAATAGTAAATATAACTTATATTCGAATAATAGATAACAGTAATAGAGTGAGATATAATTATTTTTTTTAAAAAACAATTTATATGAAAAATTTAAAAAATAATTTACAGTAAATCAAATGAACTTTAACAAATGGGACAATGCTTTAATGATTAATCGTTCTATTTTCTTAACCCTCGTTATGTCCAAAACTTAAAAAGGATCATTTGAGTCATCTTGTATAACCTAAATATTAATTTTAAAATAAATTTGAATAATAGATAACCGTAATTGAGTGAGATATGACTATTTTTTTAAAATACAATACATTAAACTAGTTTTAAAAATCATTTAGGGTTAATCAAATTATATCTAAAAATTGATTTAAAATTAAATCGGAACAATCGCTAACGCTATTAGTTATTATATTTTCTTACCTCTGGTTGTGTTCAAACCGTAAAAAACATCATTTGGCTATCTCGTATATGCGAAATAGTAAATTTAAATTATATTCGAATAATAGATAACAGTAATAGAGTGAGATATGATTAGTTTATTAAAAAACAATTTATAAGAAAGATTTTAAAAATAATTTACAGTACATCAAATGAACTTCAAAAATTAAATTAGAATTAAATCGGACAATGCTATAATGAATATTTGTTTTATTTTCTTAACCCTGGTTATGTCCAAAACTTAAAAAGGATCAATTGGGTCATCTTGTATAACCCAAATAATAATTTTAAATTGTATTTGAATAATAGATAACCGTAATTGAGTGAGATATGACTTTTTTCTTTAAACACAATACATCAAAATATCTTTAAAAATTATTTAGGGTTAATCAAATTATATCTAAAAATTAATTTAAAATTAAATTGGAACAATCGGTAACGCTATTAGTTATTATATTTTCTTAGTTCTGGTTGTGTTCAAACCGTAAAAAACATCATTTGGCTATTTTGTATATGCGAAATAGTAAAATTAAATTATATTCGAATAATAGATAACAGTAACAAAGTGAGATATGATTATTTTTTTAAAAAGCAATTCATAAGATTTTAAAAATAATTTACAGTACATCAAATGAACTTCAAAAATTAAATTGGAAATAAATCGGACAATGCTATAATAAATAATTGTTCTATTTTCTTAACCCTGGTTATGTCCAAAACTTAAAAAGGATCAATTGGGTCATCTTGTATAACCTAAATATTAATTTTAAAATAAATTTGAATAATAGATAACCGTAATTGAGTGATATATGTCTATTTTTTTTAATCACATCACAATATTTTAAAGTATTACTTAGGGTTAAACAAATTATATCTAAAAATTAAATTGAAATCATATTGGAACAATAGCTATAGGTAATATTAATCGATTTTCTTTATCCTGGTTATGTCCAAAACATAAAAAGGATCATTCGAGTCATCTTGTATAACCTAAATAATAATTTTAAATTATATTTGAATAATAGATAACCGTAATTGAGTGAGATATGACTATTTTTTTAAAACATAATACATAAAACTATTTTTAAAAATCATTTAGGGTTAATCAAATTATATCTAAAATTTGAATTAAAATTAAATAGGAACAATCGCCAACGCTATTAGTTATTACATTTTCTTAACTCTGGTTGTGTTCAAACCGCAAAAAACATCATTTGACTATCTTGTATATGCGAAATAGTAAATTTAAATTATATTCGAATAATAGATATCAGTAATAGAGTGAGATATAATTATTTTTTTTAAAAACAATTCATAAGAAAAATTTGAAAAATAATTTACAGTACATCAAATGAACTTCAAAGATTAAATTGGAATCAAATCGGACAATGCTATAATGATTAATCGTTCTATTTTCTTAACCCTGGTTATGTCCAAAACTTAAAAAGTATCAATTGGGTCATCTTGCATAACCTAAATATTAATTTTAAAATAAATTTGAATTATAGATAACCGTAATTGAGTAAGATATGATTATTTTTTTTAAACACAATACCTCAAAATATTTTTAAAAATCATTTAGGGTTAATCAAATTATATCTAAAAATTTAATCGGAACAATCGTTAACGCTATTAGTTATTATATTTTCTTAATTCTGGTTGTGTTCAAACCGTAAAAAACATCATTTGGCTATCTTGTATATGCGATATAGTAAATGTAAATTATATTCGAATAATAAATAACAGTAATAGAGTAACATATAATATTTTTTTTAAAAAACAATTTATAAGAAAAATTTAAAAAATAATTTACAGTAAATCAAATGAACTTTAAAAATTAAATTGGAATCAAATCGGACAATGCTATAATGATTAATCGTTCTATTTTCTTAACCCTGGTTATGTCCTGAACTTAAAAAGGATCATTTGACTCATTTTGTATAACCTAAATATTAATTTTAAAATAAATTTGAATAATAGATAACCGTAATTGAGTGAGATATGACTATTTTTTTATCAAACAATACATTAAAAAATTTAAAATAATTATTTAGGGTAAAACAAATTATATCTAAAAATTAAATCGGAACAATCGTTAATGCTATTATTTATTATGTTTTCTTAATTGTGGCTGTCTTCAAACCGTAAAGATCATCATTTGGCTCTCTTGTATATGCGAAATAGTAAATTTAAATCTTATTCGAATAATAGATAGCAGTAATAGAGTGAGATATAATTATTTTTTTTAAAAAACAATTTATAAGAAAAATTTAAAAAATAATTTACAGTAAATCAAATGAACTTTAAAAGTTAAATTGGAATCAAATCGGACAATGCTATAATGATTAATCGTTCTATTTTCTTATCCCTGGTTATGTCCAAAACATAAAAAGGATCATTTGAGTCATCTTGTATAACCTAAATATTAATTTTAAAATAAATTTGAATAATAGATAACCGTAATTGAGTGAGATATGACTATTTTTTTTAAACACAATACATCAGAATACTTTAAAAAATTATTTAGGGTTATTCAAATTTTATCTAAAAATTGAATTAAAATTAAATCGGAACAATCGCTAACGCTATTAGTTATTACATTTTCTTAACTCTGGTTGTGTTCAAACCGTAAAAAACATCATTTGGCTATCTTGTATATGCGAAATAGTAAATATAACTTATATTCGAATAATAGATAACAGTAATAGAGTGAGATATAATTATTTTTTTTAAAAAACAATTTATATGAAAAATTTAAAAAATAATTTACAGTAAATCAAATGAACTTTAAAAATTAAATTGAAATCAAATGGGACAATGCTTTAATGATTAATCGTTCTATTTTCTTAACCCTCGTTATGTCCAAAACTTAAAAAGGATCATTTGAGTCATCTTGTATAACCTAAATATTAATTTTAAAATAAATTTGAATAATAGATAACCGTAATTGAGTGAGATATGACTATTTTTTTAAAATACAATACATTAAACTAGTTTTAAAAATCATTTAGGGTTAATCAAATTATATCTAAAAATTGATTTAAAATTAAATCGGAACAATCGCTAACGCTATTAGTTATTATATTTTCTTACCTCTGGTTGTGTTCAAACCGTAAAAAACATCATTTGGCTATCTCGTATATGCGAAATAGTAAATTTAAATTATATTCGAATAATAGATAACAGTAATAGAGTGAGATATGATTAGTTTATTAAAAAACAATTCATAAGAAAGATTTTAAAAATAATTTACAGTACATCAAATGAACTTCAAAAATTAAATTAGAATTAAATCGGACAATGCTATAATGAATATTTGTTTTATTTTCTTAACCCTGGTTATGTCCAAAACTTAAAAAGGATCAATTGGGTCATCTTGTATAACCCAAATAATAATTTTAAATTGTATTTGAATAATAGATAACCGTAATTGAGTGAGATATGACTTTTTTCTTTAAACACAATACATCAAAATATCTTTAAAAATTATTTAGGGTTAATCAAATTATATCTAAGAATTAATTTAAAATTAAATTGGAACAATCGGTAACGCTATTAGTTATTATATTTTCTTAGTTCTGGTTGTGTTCAAACCGTAAAAAACATCATTTGGCTATCTTGTATATGCGAAATAGTAAAATTAAATTATATTCGAATAATAGATAACAGTAACAAAGTGAGATATGATTATTTTTTTAAAAAGCAATTCATAAGATTTTAAAAATAATTTACAGTACATCAAATGAACTTCAAAAATTAAATTGGAAATAAATCGGACAATGCTATAATAAATAATTGTTCTATTTTCTTAACCCTGGTTATGTCCAAAACTTAAAAAGGATCAATTGGGTCATCTTGTATAACCTAAATATTAATTTTAAAATAAATTTGAATAATAGATAACCGTAATTGAGTGATATATGTCTATTTTTTTTAATCACATCACAATATTTTAAAGTATTACTTAGGGTTAAACAAATTATATCTAAAAATTAAATTGAAATCATATTGGAACAATAGCTATAGGTAATATTAATCGATTTTCTTTATCCTGGTTATGTCCAAAACATAAAAAGGATCATTCGAGTCATCTTGTATAACCTAAATAATAATTTTAAATTATATTTGAATAATAGATAACCGTAATTGAGTGAGATATGACTATTTTTTTAAAACATAATACATAAAATTATTTTTAAAAATCATTTAGGGTTAATCAAATTATATCTAAAATTTGAATTAAAATTAAATAGGAACAATCGCCAACGCTATTAGTTATTACATTTTCTTAACTCTGGTTGTGTTCAAACCGCAAAAAACATCATTTGGCTATCTTGTATATGCGAAATAGTAAATTTAAATTATATTCGAATAATAGATATCAGTAATAGAGTGAGATATAATTATTTTTTTTAAAAACAATTCATAAGAAAAATTTTAAAAATAATTTACAGTACATCAAATGAACTTCAAAGATTAAATTGGAATCAAATCGGACAATGCTATAATGATTAATCGTTCTATTTTCTTAACCCTGGTTATGTCCAAAACTTAAAAAGGATCAATTGGGTCATCTTGTATAACCTAAATATTAATTTTAAAATAAATTTGAATTATAGATAACCGTAATTGAGTAAGATATGATTATTTTTTTTAAACACAATACCTCAAAATATTTTTAAAAATCATTTAGGGTTAATCAAATTATATCTAAAAATTTAATCGGAACAATCGTTAACGATATTAGTTATTATATTTTCTTAATTCTGGTTGTGTTCAAACCGTAAAAAACATCATTTGGCTATCTTATATATGCGATATAGTAAATGTAAATTATATTCGAATAATAAATAACAGTAATAGAGTGGCATATAATATTTTTTTTAAAAAACAATTTATAAGAAAAATTTAAAAAATAATTTACAGTAAATCAAATGAACTTTAAAAATTAAATTGGAATCAAATCGGACAATGCTATAATGATTAATCGTTCTATTTTCTTAACCCTGGTTATGTCTTGAACTTAAAAAGGATCATTTGACTCATTTTGTATAACCTAAATATTAATTTTAAAATAAATTTGAATAATAGATAACCGTAATTGAGTGAGATATGACTATTTTTTTATCAAACAATACATTAAAAAATTTAAAATAATTATTTAGGGTAAAACAAATTATATCTAAAAATTAAATCGGAACAATCGTTAATGCTATTATTTATTATGTTTTCTTAATTGTGGCTGTCTTCAAACCGTAAAGATCATCATTTGGCTCTCTTGTATATGCGAAATAGTAAATTTAAATCTTATTCGAATAATAGATAGCAGTAATAGAGTGAGATATAATTATTTTTTTTAAAAAACAATTTATAAGAAAAATTTAAAAAATAATTTACAGTAAATCAAATGAACTTTAAAAGTTAAATTGGAATCAAATCGGACAATGCTATAATGATTAATCGTTCTATTTTCTTATCCCTGGTTATGTCCAAAACATAAAAAGGATCATTTGAGTCATCTTGTATAACCTAAATATTAATTTTAAAATAAATTTGAATAATAGATAACCGTAATTGAGTGAGATATGACTATTTTTTTTAAACACAATACATCAGAATACTTTAAAAAATTATTTAGGGTTATTCAAATTTTATCTAAAAATTGAATTAAAATTAAATCGGAACAATCGCTAACGCTATTAGTTATTACATTTTCTTAACTCTGGTTGTGTTCAAACCGTAAAAAACATCATTTGGCTATCTTGTATATGCGAAATAGTAAATATAACTTATATTCGAATAATAGATAACAGTAATAGAGTGAGATATAATTATTTTTTTTAAAAAACAATTTATATGAAAAATTTAAAAAATAATTTACAGTAAATCAAATGAACTTTAAAAATTAAATTGAAATCAAATGGGACAATGCTTTAATGATTAATCGTTCTATTTTCTTAACCCTCGTTATGTCCAAAACTTAAAAAGGATCATTTGAGTCATCTTGTATAACCTAAATATTAATTTTAAAATAAATTTGAATAATAGATAACCGTAATTGAGTGAGATATGACTATTTTTTTAAAATACAATACATTAAACTAGTTTTAAAAATCATTTAGGTTTAATCAAATTATATCTAAAAATTGATTTAAAATTAAATCGGAACAATCGCTAACGCTATTAGTTATTATATTTTCTTACCTCTGGTTGTGTTCAAACCGTAAAAAACATCATTTGGCTATCTCGTATATGCGAAATAGTAAATTTAAATTATATTCGAATAATAGATAACAGTAATAGAGTGAGATATGATTAGTTTATTAAAAAACAATTCATAAGAAAGATTTTAAAAATAATTTACAGTACATCAAATGAACTTCAAAAATTAAATTAGAATTAATTCGGACAATGCTATAATGAATATTTGTTTTATTTTCTTAACCCTGGTTATGTCCAAAACTTAAAAAGGATCAATTGGGTCATCTTGTATAACCCAAATAATAATTTTAAATTGTATTTGAATAATAGATAACCGTAATTGAGTGAGATATGACTTTTTTCTTTAAACACAATACATCAAAATATCTTTAAAAATTATTTAGGGTTAATCAAATTATATCTAAAAATTAATTTAAAATTAAATTGGAACAATCGGTAACGCTATTAGTTATTATATTTTCTTAGTTCTGGTTGTGTTCAAACCGTAAAAAACATCATTTGGCTATCTTGTATATGCGAAATAGTAAAATTAAATTATATTCGAATAATAGATAACAGTAACAAAGTGAGATATGATTATTTTTTTAAAAAGCAATTCATAAGATTTTAAAAATAATTTACAGTACATCAAATGAACTTCAAAAATTAAATTGGAAATAAATCGGACAATGCTATAATAAATAATTGTTCTATTTTCTTAACCCTGGTTATGTCCAAAACTTAAAAAGGATCAATTGGGTCATCTTGTATAACCTAAATATTAATTTTAAAATAAATTTGAATAATAGATAACCGTAATTGAGTGATATATGTCTATTTTTTTTAATCACATCACAATATTTTAAAGTATTACTTAGGGTTAAACAAATTATATCTAAAAATTAAATTGAAATCATATTGGAACAATAGCTATAGGTAATATTAATCGATTTTCTTTATCCTGGTTATGTCCAAAACATAAAAAGGATCATTCGAGTCATCTTGTATAACCTAAATAATAATTTTAAATTATATTTGAATAATAGATAACCGTAATTGAGTGAGATATGACTATTTTTTTAAAACATAATACATAAAACTATTTTTAAAAATCATTTAGGGTTAATCAAATTATATCTAAAATTTGAATTAAAATTAAATAGGAACAATCGCCAACGCTATTAGTTATTACATTTTCTTAACTCTGGTTGTGTTCAAACCGCAAAAAACATCATTTGGCTATCTTGTATATGCGAAATAGTAAATTTAAATTATATTCGAATAATAGATATCAGTAATAGAGTGAGATATAATTATTTTTTTTAAAAACAATTCATAAGAAAAATTTTAAAAATAATTTACAGTACATCAAATGAACTTCAAAGATTAAATTGGAATCAAATCGGACAATGCTATAATGATTAATCGTTCTATTTTCTTAACCCTGGTTATGTCCAAAACTTAAAAAGGATCAATTGGGTCATCTTGTATAACCTAAATATTAATTTTAAAATAAATTTGAATTATAGATAACCGTAATTGAGTAAGATATGATTATTTTTTTTAAACACAATACCTCAAAATATTTTTAAAAATCATTTAGGGTTAATCAAATTATATCTAAAAATTTAATCGGAACAATCGTTAACGCTATTAGTTATTATATTTTCTTAATTCTGGTTGTGTTCAAACCGTAAAAAACATCATTTGGCTATCTTGTATATGCGATATAGTAAATGTAAATTATATTCGAATAATAAATAACAGTAATAGAGTGGCATATAATATTTTTTTTAAAAAACAATTTATAAGAAAAATTTAAAAAATAATTTACAGTAAATCAAATGAACTTTAAAAATTAAATTGGAATCAAATCGGACAATGCTATAATGATTAATCGTTCTATTTTCTTAACCCTGGTTATGTCTTGAACTTAAAAAGGATCATTTGACTCATTTTGTATAACCTAAATATTAATTTTAAAATAAATTTGAATAATAGATAACCGTAATTGAGTGAGATATGACTATTTTTTTATCAAACAATACATTAAAAAATTTAAAATAATTATTTAGGGTAAAACAAATTATATCTAAAAATTAAATCGGAACAATCGTTAATGCTATTATTTATTATGTTTTTTTTCTTAATTGTGGCTGTCTTCAAACCGTAAAGAACATCATTTGGCTCTCTTGTATATGCGAAATAGTAAATTTAAATCTTATTCGAATAATAGATAACAGTAATAGAGTGAGATATAATTATTTTTTTTAAAAAACAATTTATAAGAAAAATTTAAAAAATAATTTACAGTAAATCAAATGAACTTTAAAAGTTAAATTGGAATCAAATCGGACAATGCTATAATGATTAATCGTTCTATTTTCTTATCCCTGGTTATGTCCAAAACATAAAAAGGATCATTTGAGTCATCTTGTATAACCTAAATATTAATTTTAAAATAAATTTGAGTAATAGATAACCGTAATTGAGTGAGATATGACTATTTTTTTAAAACACAATACATAAAACTAGTTTTAAAAATCATTTAGGGTTAATTAAATTATATCTAAAAATTGATTTAATATTAAATCGGAACAATCGCTAACGCTATTACTTATTATATTTTCTTACCTCTGGTTGTGTTCAAACCGTAAAAAACATCATTTGGCTATCTCGTATATGCGAAATAGTAAATTTAAATTATATTCGAATAATAGATAACAGTAATAGAGAGAGATATGATTAGTTTATTAAAAAACAATTCATAAGAAAGATTTTAAAAATAATTTACAGTACATCAAATGAACTTCAAAAATTAAATTGGAATTAAATCGGACAATGCTATAATGAATAATTGTTTTATTTTCTTAGCCCTGGTTATGTCCAAAACTTAAAAAGGATCAAATGGGTCATCTTGTATAACCCAAATAATAATTTTAAATTGTATTTGAATAATAGATAACCGTAATTGAGTGAGATATGACTTTTTTCTTTAAACACAATACATCAAAATATCTTTAAAAATTATTTAGGGTTAATCAAATTATATCTAAAAATTAATTTAAAATTAAATTGGAACAATCGGTAACGCTATTAGTTATTATATTTTCTTAGTTCTGGTTGTGTTCAAACCGTAAAAAACATCATTTGGCTATCTTGTATATGCGAAATACTAAAATTAAATTATATTCGAATAATAGATAACAGTAACAAAGTGAGATATGATTATTTTTTTAAAAGCAATTCATAAGATTTTAAAAATAATTTACAGTACATCAAATGAACTTCAAAAATTAAATTGGAAATAAATCGGACAATGCTATAATAAATAATTGTTCTATTTTCTTAACCCTGGTTATGTCCAAAACTTAAAAAGGATCAATTGGGTCATCTCGTATAACCTAAATATTAATTTTAAAATAAATTTGAATAATAGATAACCGTAATTGAGTGATATATGTCTATTTTTTTTAATCACATCACAATATTTTAAAGTATTACTTAGGGTTAAACAAATTATATCTAAAAAGTAAATTGAAATCATATTGGAACAATAGCTATAGGTAATATTAATCGATTTTCTTTATCCTGGTTATGTCCAAAACATAAAAAGGATCATTCGAGTCATCTTGTATAACCTAAATAATAATTTTAAATTATATTTGAATAATAGATAACCGTAATTGAGTGAGATATGACTATTTTTTTAAAACATAATACATAAAACTATTTTTAAAAATCATTTAGGGTTAATCAAATTATATCTAAAATTTGAATTAAAATTAAATAGGAACAATCGCCAACGCTATTAGTTATTACATTTTCTTAACTCTGGTTGTGTTCAAACCGCAAAAAACATCATTTGGCTATCTTGTATATGCGAAATAGTAAATTTAAATTATATTCGAATAATAGATATCAGTAATAGAGTGAGATATAATTATTTTTTTTAAAAACAATTCATAAGAAAAATTTTAAAAATAATTTACAGTACATCAAATGAACTTCAAAGATTAAATTGGAATCAAATCGGACAATGCTATAATGATTAATCGTTCTATTTTCTTAACCCTGGTTATGTCCAAAACTTAAAAAGGATCAATTGGGTCATCTTGTATAACCTAAATATTAATTTTAAAATAAATTTGAATTATAGATAACCGTAATTGAGTAAGATATGATTATTTTTTTTAAACACAATACCTAAAATATTTTTAAAAATCATTTAGGGTTAATCAAATTATATCTAAAAATTTAATCGGAACAATCGTTAACGCTATTAGTTATTATATTTTCTTAATTCTGGTTGTGTTCAAACCGTAAAAAACATCATTTGGCTATCTTGTATATGCGATATAGTAAATGTAAATTATATTCGAATAATAGATAACAGTAATAGAGAGAGATATGATTAGTTTATTAAAAAACAATTCATAAGAAAGATTTTAAAAATAATTTACAGTACATCAAATGAACTTCAAAAATTAAATTGGAATTAAATCGGACAATGCTATAATGAATAATTGTTTTATTTTCTTAGCCCTGGTTATGTCCAAAACTTAAAAAGGATCAAATGGGTCATCTTGTATAACCCAAATAATAATTTTAAATTGTATTTGAATAATAGATAACCGTAATTGAGTGAGATATGACTTTGTTCTTTACAATACATCAAAATATCTTTAAAAATTATTTAGGGTTAATCAAATTATATCTAAAAATTAATTTAAAATTAAATTGGAACAATCGGTAACGCTGTTAGTTATTATATTTTCTTAGTTCTGGTTGTGTTCAAACCGTAAAAAACATCATTTGGCTATCTTGTATATGCGAAATAGTAAAATTAAATTATATTCGAATAATAGATAACAGTAATAGAGAGAGATATGATTATTTTTTTAAAAAGCAATTCATAAGATTTTAAAAATAATTTACAGTACATCAAATGAACTTCAAAAATTAAATAGGAAATAAATCGGACAATGCTATAATGATTAATTGTTCTATTTTCTTAATCCTGGTTATGTCCAAAACTTAAAAAGGATCAATTGGGTCATCTTGTATAACCTAAATATTAATTTTAAAATAAATTTGAATAACAGATAACCGTAATTGAGTGAGATATGATTATTTTTTTTAAACACAATACCTCAAAATATTTTTAAAAATTATTTAGGGTTAATCAAATTATATCTAAAAATTAATTTAAAATTAAATTGGAACAATCGGTAACGCTATTAGTTATTATATTTTCTTAGTTCTGGTTGTGTTCAAACCGTAAAAAACATCATTTGGCTATCTCGTATATGCGAAATAGTAAATTTAAATTATATTCGAATAATAGATAACAGTAATAGAGAGAGATATGATTAGTTTATTAAAAAACAATTCATAAGAAAGATTTTAAAAATAATTTACAGTACATCAAATGAACTTCAAAAATTAAATTAGAATTAAATCGGACAATGCTATAATGAATATTTGTTTTATTTTCTTAACCCTGGTTATGTCCAAAACTTAAAAAGGATCAATTGGGTCATCTTGTATAACCCAAATAATAATTTTAAATTGTATTTGAATAATAGATAACCGTAATTGAGTGAGATATGACTTTTTTCTTTAAACACAATACATCAAAATATCTTTAAAAATTATTTAGGGTTAATCAAATTATATCTAAAAATTAATTTAAAATTAAATTGGAACAATCGGTAACGCTATTAGTTATTATATTTTCTTAGTTCTGGTTGTGTTCAAACCGTAAAAAACATCATTTGGCTATCTTGTATATGCGAAATAGTAAAATTAAATTATATTCGAATAATAGATAACAGTAATAGAGAGAGATATGATTATTTTTTTAAAAAGCAATTCATAAGATTTTAAAAATAATTTACAGTACATCAAATGAACTTCAAAAATTAAATAGGAAATAAATCGGACAATGCTATAATGATTAATTGTTCTATTTTCTTAATCCTGGTTATGTCCAAAACTTAAAAAGGATCAATTGGGTCATCTTGTATAACCTAAATATTAATTTTAAAATAAATTTGAATAACAGATAACCGTAATTGAGTGAGGTATGATTATTTTTTTTAAACACAATACCTCAAAATATTTTTAAAAATCATTTAGGGTTAATCAAATTATATCTAAAAATTTAATCGGAACAATCGTCAACGCTATTAGTTATTATATTTTCTTAAGTCTGGTTGTGTTCAAACCGTAAAAAACATCATTTGGATATCTTGTATATGCGATATAGTAAATGTAAATTATATTCGAATAATAAATAACAGTAATAGAGTGGCATATAATATTTTTTTTAAAAAACAATTCATAAGAAAAATATTAAAAATAATTTAGAGTACATTAAATGAACTTTAAAAATTAAATTGGAATTAAATCCCACAATGCTATAATGAATAATTGTTCTATTTTCTTAACCCTGGTTATGTCCAAAACTTAAAAAGGATCAATTGGGTCATCTTGTATAACCTAAATATTAATTTTAAAATAAATTTGAATAATAGATAACCGTAATTGAGTGAGATATGACTATTTTTTTTAATCACATCACAATATTTTAAAATATTACATAGGGTTAAACAAATTATATCTAAAAATTAAATTGAAATCATATTGGAACAATAGCTATAGGTAATATTAATCGATTTTCTTTATCCTGGTTATGTCCAAAACATAAAAAAGGATCATTCGAGTCATCTTGTATAACCTAAATAATAATTTTAAATTATATTTGAATAATAGATAACCGTAATTGAGTGAGATATGACTATTTTTTTAATACATAATACATAAAACTATTTTTAAAAATCATTTAGGGTTAATCAAATTATATCTAAAAATTTAATTAAAATTAAATAGGAACAATCGCCAACGCTATTAGTTATTACCTTTTCTTAACTCTGGTTGTGTTTAAACCGCAAAAAACATCATTTGGCTATCTTGTATATGCGAAATAGTAACTTTAAATTATATTCGAATAATAGATATCAGTAATAGAGTGAGATAAAATTATTTTTTTTTAAAACAATTCATAAGAAAAATTTTAAAAATAATTTACAGTACATCAAATGAACTTCAAAGATTAAATTGGAATCAAATCGGACAATGCTATAATGATTAATTGTTCTATTTTCTTAACCCTCGTTATGACCAAAACTTAAAAAGGATTATTTAGGTCATCTTTTATAACCTAAATATTAATTTTAAAATAAATTTGAATAATAGATAACCGTAATTGAGTGAGATATGACTATTTTCTTTAATCACAATACATCAAAATATTACTTAGGGTTAAACAAATTATATGTAAAAATTAAATTGAAATCATATCGGAACAATAGCTATAGGTAATAGAAATAGATTTTCTTCATTCTGGTTATGTCCAAAACTTAAAAAGGATCATTTGGGTCATCTTGTATAACCTAAATATTAATTTTAAAATAAATTTGAATAATAGATAACCGTAATTGAGTGAGATATGACTATTTTTTTTAAACACAATACATCAGAATACTTTAAAAAATTATATAGGGTTATTCAAATTTTATCTAAAAATTGAATTAAAATTAAATCGGAACAATCGCTAACGCTATTAGTTATTACATTTTCTTAACTCTGGTTGTGTTGTATGTAAATATTAATTTTAAAATAAATTTGAATAATAGATAACCGTAATTGAGTGAGATATGATTATTTTTTTTAAACACAATACCTCAAAATATTTTTAAAAATCATTTAGGGTTAATCAAATTATATCTAAAAATTGAATTAAAATTAAATCGGAACAATCGCCAACGCTATTAGTTATTACATTTTCTTAACTCTGGTTGTGTTCAAACCGTAAAAAACATCATTTGGCTATCTTGTATATGCGAAATAGTAAATGTAAATTATATTCGAATAATAAATAACAGTAATAGAGTGAGATATAATAATTTAAAAAAAAACAATTCAAAAGAAAAATTTTAAAAATAATTTACAGTACATCAAATGAACTTCAAAAATTAAATTGGAATCAAATCGGACAATGCTATAATGATTAATTGTTCTATTTTCTTAACCCTGGTTATGTCCAAAACTTAAAAAGGATCATTTGGGTCATCTTGTATAACCTAAATATTAATTTTAAAATAAATTTGAAAAATAGATAACCGTAATTGAGTGAGATATGACTATTTTTTTTTAAACACAATACATTATAATATTTTTAAAAATTATTTAGGGTTAAACAAATTATATCTAAAAATTAACTTAAAATCATATCGGAACCATAGCTATAGGTAGTAGTAATCGATTTTCTCTATCCTGGTTATGTCCAAAACATAAAAAGGATTATTTGAGTCATCTTGTATAACCTAAATAATAATTTAAAATTATATTTGAATAACCGCAATTGAGTGAGATATGAATTTTTTTTTTAAACATACTACATAAAACTATTTTTAAAAATCACTTAGGGTTAATCAAATTATATCTAAAAATTGAATTAAAATTAAATCGGAACAATCGCCAACGCTATTAGTTATTACATTTTCTTAACTCTGGTTGTGTTCAAACCGTAAAAAACATCATTTGGCTATCTTGTATTTGCGACATAGTAAATGTAAATTATATTCGAATAATAAATAAGAAATATTTTAAAAATAATTTACAGTACATCAAATGAACTTCAAAAATTAAATCGGACAATGCTATAATGAATAATTGTCCTATTTTCTTAACCCTGGTTATGTCCAAAACTTAAAAAGGATCAATTGGGTCATCTTGTATAACCTAAATAATAATTTTAAATTGTATTTGAATAATAGATAACCGTAATTGAGTGAGATATGACTTTTTTCTTTAAACACAATACATCAAAATATTTTTAAAAATCATTTAGCGTTAATCAAATTATATCTAAAAATTAATTTAAAATTAAATTGGAACAATCGTTAACGCTATTAGTTATATTTACTTAGTTCTGGTTGTGTTCAAACCGTAAAAAACATCATTTGGCTATCTTGTATATGCGAAATAGTAAAATTAAATTATATTCGAATAATAGATAACAGTAATAGAGTGGGATATGATTATTTTTTAAAAAGAAATTCATAAGATTTTAAAAATAATTTTCAGTACATCAAATGAACTTCAAAAATTAAATTGGAATTAAATCGGACAATGCTATAATGAATAATTGTTTTATTTTCTTAACCCTGGTTATGTCCAAAACTTAAAAAGGATCATTTGGGTCATCTTGTATAACCTAAATATGAATTTTAAAATAAATTTGAATAATAGATAACCGTAATTGAGTGAGATATGACTATTTTTTTTAAACACAATACATCAGAATACTTTAAAAAATTATTTAGGGTTATTCAAATTTTATCTAAAAATTGAATTAAAATTAAATCGGAACAATCGCTAACGCTATTAGTTATTACATTTTCTTAACTCTGGTTGTGTTCAAACCGTAAAAAACATCATTTGGCTATCTTGTATATGCGAAATAGTAAATTTAACTTATATTCGAATAATAGAGTGAGATATAATAATTTTTTTTAATAAACAATTTATAAGAAAAATTTAAAAAATAATTTACAGTAAATCAAATGAACTTTAAAAATTAAATTGAAATCACATCGGACAATGCTATAATGATTAATCGTTCTATTTTCTTAACCCTGGTTATGTCCGAAACTTAAAAAGGATCATTTGAGTCATCTTGTATAACCTAAATATTAATTTTAAAATAAATTTGAATAATAGATCACCGTAATTGAGTGAGATATGACTATTTTTTTATAAAACAATACATTAAAAAATTTAAAATAATTATTTAGGGTAAAACAAATTATATCTAAAAATTAAATTAAAATCATATCGGAACAATAGCTATAGGTAATAGTAATCGATTTTCTTTATCCTGGTTATGTCCAAAACATAAAAAGGATCATTTGAGTCATCTTGTATAACCTAAATAATAATTTTTAATTATATTTGAATAATAGATAACCGTAATTGAGTGAGATATGACTATTTTTTTTTAAACACAATACATTAAATTATTTTTAAAAATCATTTAGGGTTAATCAAATTATATCTAAAAATTAAATTAAAATCATATCGGAACAATAGCTATAGGTAATAGTAATCGATTTTCTTTATCCTGGTTATGTCCAAAACATAAAAAGGATCATTTGAGTCATCTTGTATAACCTAAATAATAATTTTTAATTATATTCGAATAATAGATATCAGTAATAGAGTGAGATATAATTATTTTTTTTAAAAACAATTTATAAGAAAAATTTAAAAAATTATTTACAGTAAATCAAATGAACTTTAAAAATTAAATTGAAATCAAATCGGACAATGCTTTAATGATTAATCCTTCTATTTTCTTAACCCTCGTTATGTCCAAAACTTAAAAAGGATCATTTGAGTCATCTTGTATAACCTAAATATTAATTTTAAAATAAATTTGAATAATAGATAACCGTAATTGAGTGAGATATGACTATTTTTTTAAAACATAATACATAAAACTATTTTTTAAAATCATTTAGGGTTAATCAAATTATATCTAAAAATTGAATTAAAATTAAATAGGAACAATCGCCAACGCTATTAGTTATTACATTTTCTTAACTCTGGTTATGTTCAAAACGCAAAAAACATCTTTTGGCTATCTTGTATATGCTAAATAGTAAATTTAACTTATATTCGAATAATAGATATCAGTAATAGAGTGAGATATAATTATTTTTTTTAAAAAACAATTTATAAGAAAAATTTAAAAAATTATTTACAGTAAATCAAATGAACTTTAAAAATTAAATTGAAATCAAATCGGACAATGCTTTAATGATTAATCGTTCTATTTTCTTAACCCTCGTTATGTCCAAAACTTAAAAAGGATCAATTGGGTCATCTTGTATAACCTAAATAATAATTTTAAATTGTATTTGAATAATAGATAACCGTAATTGAGTGAGATGACTTTTTTCTTTAAACACAATACATAAAACTAGTTTTAAATATCATTTAGGGTTAATCAAATTATATCTAAAAATTGATTTAAAATTAAATCGGAACAATCGCTAACGCTATTAGTTATTATATTTTCTTACCTCTGGTTGTGTTCAAACCGTAAAAAACATCATTTGGCTATCTCGTATATGCGAAATAGTAAATTTAAATTATATTCGAATAATAGATAACAGTAATAGAGTGAGATATGATTAGTTTTTTAAAAAACAATTCATAAGAAAGATTTTAAAAATAATTTACAGTAATTCAAATGAACTTCAAAAATTAAATCGGACAATGCTATAATGAATAATTGTCCTATTTTCTTAACCCTGGTCATGTCCAAAACCTAAAAAGGATCATTTGGGTCATCTTGTATAACCTAAATATTAATTTTAAAATAAATTTGAATAATAGATAACCGTAATTGAGTGAGATATGGCTATTTTTTTTAAACACAATACATCAGAATACTTTAAAAAATTATTTAGGGTTATTCAAATTTTATCTAAAAATTGAATTAAAATTAAATCGGAACAATCGCTAACGCTATTAGTTATTACATTTTCTTAACTCTGGTTGTGTTCAAACCGTAAAAAACATCATTTGGCTATCTTGTATATGCGAAATAGTAAATATAACTTATATTCGAATAATAGATAACAGTAATAGAGTGAGATATAATTATTTTTTTTTAAAAACAATTTATATGAAAAATTTAAAAAATAATTTACAGTAAATCAAATGAACTTTAAAAATTAAATTGAAATCAAATGGGACAATGCTTTAATGATTAATCGTTCTATTTTCTTAACCCTCGTTATGTCCAAAACTTAAAAAGGATCATTTGAGTCATCTTGTATAACCTAAATATTAATTTTAAAATAAATTTGAATAATAGATAACCGTAATTGAGTGAGATATGACTATTTTTTTAAAATACAATACATAAAACTAGTTTTAAAAATCATTTAGGGTTAATTAAATTATATCTAAAAATTGATTTAAAATTAAATCGGAACAATCGCTAACGCTATTAGTTATTATATTTTCTTACCTCTGGTTGTGTTCAAACCGTAAAAAACATCATTTGGCTATCTCGTATATGCGAAATAGTAAATTTAAATTATATTCGAATAATAGATAACAGTAATAGAGTAAGATATGATTAGTTTATTAAAAAACAATTCAAAAGAAAGATTTTAAAAATAATTTACAGTACATCAAATGAACTTCAAAAATTAAATTAGAATTAAATCGGACAATGCTATAATGAATATTTGTTTTATTTTCTTAACCCTGGTTATGTCCAAAACTTAAAAAGGATCAATTGGGTCATCTTGTATAACCCAAATAATAATTTTAAATTGTATTTGAATTATAGATAACCGTAATTGAGTGAGATATGACTTTTTTCTTTAAACACAATACATCAAAATATCTTTAAAAATTATTTAGGGTTAATCAAATTATATCTAAAAATTAATTTAAAATTAAATTGGAACAATCGGTAACGCTATTAGTTATTATATTTTCTTAGTTCTGGTTGTGTTCAAACCGTAAAAAACATCATTTGGCTATCTTGTATATGCGAAATAGTAAAATTAAATTATATTCGAATAATAGATAACAGTAACAAAGTGAGATATGATTATTTTTTTAAAAAGCAATTCATAAGATTTTAAAAATAATTTACAGTACATCAAATGAACTTCAAAAATTAAATTGGAAATAAATCGGACAATGCTATAATAAATAATTGTTCTATTTTCTTAACCCTGGTTATGTCCAAAACTTAAAAAGGATCAATTGGGTCATCTTGTATAACCTAAATATTAATTTTAAAATAAATTTGAATAATAGATAACCGTAATTGAGTGATATATGTCTATTTTTTTTAATCACATCACAATATTTTAAAGTATTACTTAGGGTTAAACAAATTATATCTAAAAATTAAATTGAAATCATATTGGAACAATAGCTATAGGTAATAATAATCGATTTTCTTTATCCTGGTTATGTCCAAAACATAAAAAGGATCATTCGAGTCATCTTGTATAACCTAAATAATAATTTTAAATTATATTTGAATAATAGATAACCGTAATTGAGTGAGATATGACTATTTTTTTAAAACATAATACATAAAACTATTTTTAAAAATCATTTAGGGTTAATCAAATTATATCTAAAATTTGAATTAAAATTAAATAGGAACAATCGCCAACGCTATTAGTTATTACATTTTCTTAACTCTGGTTTTGTTCAAACCGCAAAAAACATCATTTGGCTATCTTGTATATGCGAAATAGTAAATTTAAATTATATTCGAATAATAGATATCAGTAATAGAGTGAGATATAATTATTTTTTTTAAAAACAATTCATAAGAAAAATTTTAAAAATAATTTACAGTACATCAAATGAACTTCAAAGATTAAATTGGAATCAAATCGGACAATGCTATAATGATTAATCGTTCTATTTTCTTAACCCTGGTTATGTCCAAAACTTAAAAAGGATCAATTGGGTCATCTTGTATAACCTAAATATTAATTTTAAAATAAATTTGAATTATAGATAACCGTAATTGAGTAAGATATGATTATTTTTTTTAAACACAATACCTCAAAATATTTTTAAAAATCATTTAGGGTTAATCAAATTATATCTAAAAATTTAATCGGAACAATCGTTAACGCTATTAGTTATTATATTTTCTTAATTCTGGTTGTGTTCAAACCGTAAAAAACATCATTTGGCTATCTTGTATATGCGATATAGTAAATGTAAATTATATTCGAATAATAAATAACAGTAATAGAGTGGCATATAATATTTTTTTAAAAAAAAAAAATTTATAAGAAAAATTTAAAAAATAATTTACAGTAAATCAAATGAACTTTAAAAATTAAATTGGAATCAAATCGGACAATGCTATAATGATTAATCGTTCTATTTTCTTAACCCTGGTTATGTCCTGAACTTAAAAAGGATCATTTGACTCATTTTGTATAACCTAAATATTAATTTTAAAATAAATTTGAATAATAGATAACTGTAATTGAGTGAGATATGACTATTTTTTTATCACACAATACATTAAAAAATTTAAAATAATTATTTAGGGTAAAACAAATTATATCTAAAAATTAAATCGGAACAATCGTTAATGCTATTATTTATTATGTTTTCTTAATTGTGGCTGTCTTCAAACCGTAAAGAACATCATTTGGCTCTCTTGTATATGCGAAATAGTAAATTTAAATCTTATTCGAATAATAGATAACAGTAATAGAGTGAGATATAATTATTTTTTTTTAAAAACAATTTATAAGAAAAATTTAAAAAATAATTTACAGTAAATCAAATGAACTTTAAAAGTTAAATTGGAATCAAATCGGACAATGCTATAATGATTAATCGTTCTATTTTCTTAACCCTGGTTATGTCCAAAACATAAAAAGGATCATTTGAGTCATCTTGTATAACCTAAATATTAATTTTAAAATAAATTTGAATAATAGATAACCGTAATTGAGTGAGATATGACTATTTTTTTAAAACACAATACATAAAACTAGTTTTAAAAATCATTTAGGGTTAATTAAATTATATCTAAAAATTGATTTAATATTAAATCGGAACAATCGCTAACGCTATTACTTATTATATTTTCTTACCTCTGGTTGTGTTCAAACCGTAAAAAACATCATTTGGCTATCTCGTATATGCGAAATAGTAAATTTAAATTATATTCGAATAATAGATAACAGTAATAGAGTGAGATATGATTAGTTTATTAAAAAACAATTCAAAAGAAAGATTTTAAAAATAATTTACAGTACATCAAATGAACTTCAAAAATTAAATTAGAATTAAATCGGACAATGCTATAATGAATATTTGTTTTATTTTCTTAACCCTGGTTATGTCCAAAACTTAAAAACGATCAATTGGGTCATCTTGTATAACCCAAATAATAATTTTAAATTGTATTTGAATTATAGATAACCGTAATTGAGTGAGATATGACTTTTTTCTTTAAACACAATACATCAAAATATCTTTAAAAATTATTTAGGGTTAATCAAATTATATCTAAAAATTAATTTAAAATTAAATTGGAACAATCGGTAACGCTATTAGTTATTATATTTTCTTAGTTCTGGTTGTGTTCAAACCGTAAAAAACATCATTTGGCTATCTTGTATATGCGAAATAGTAAAATTAAATTATATTCGAATAATAGATAACAGTAACAAAGTGAGATATGATTATTTTTTTAAAAAGCAATTCATAAGATTTTAAAAATAATTTACAGTACATCAAATGAACTTCAAAAATTAAATTGGAAATAAATCGGACAATGCTATAATAAATAATTGTTCTATTTTCTTAACACTGGTTATGTCCAAAACTTAAAAAGGATGAATTGGGTCATCTTGTATAACCTAAATATTAATTTTAAAATAAATTTGAATAATAGATAACCGTAATTGAGTGATATATGTCTATTTTTTTTAATCACATCACAATATTTTAAAGTATTACTTAGGGTTAAACAAATTATATCTAAAAATTAAATTGAAATCATATTGGAACAATAGCTATAGGTAATAATAATCGATTTTCTTTATCCTGGTTATGTCCGAAACATAAAAAGGATCATTCGAGTCATCTTGTATAACCTAAATAATAATTTTAAATTATATTTGAATAATAGATAACCGTAATTGAGTGAGATATGACTATTTTTTTAAAACATAATAATTGGACAATGCTATAATGATTAATTGTTCTATTTTCTTAACCCTCGTTATGACCAAAACTTAAAAAGGATTATTTAGGTCATCTTTTATAACCTAAATATTAATTTTAAAATAAATTTGAATAATAGATAACCGTAATTGAGTGAGATATGACTATTTTCTTTAATCACAATACATCAAAATATGTAAAAATATTACTTAGGGTTAAACAAATTATATGTAAAAATTAAATTGAAATCATATCGGAACAATAGCTATAGGTAATAGAAATAGATTTTCTTCATTCTGGTTATGTCCAAAACTTAAAAAGGATCATTTGGGTCATCTTGTATAACCTAAATATTAATTTTAAAATAAATTTGAATAATAGATAACCGTAATTGAGTGAGATATGACTATTTTTTTTAAACACAATACATCAGAATACTTTAAAAAATTATATAGGGTTATTCAAATTTTATCTAAAAATTGAATTAAAATTAAATCGGAACAATCGCTAACGCTATTAGTTATTACATTTTCTTAACTCTGGTTGTGTTCAAACCGTAAAAAACATCATTTGGCTATCTTGTATATGCGAAATAGTAAATTTAACTTATATTCGAATAATAGATAACAGTAATAGAGTGAGATATAACTATTTAAAAAAAAAAAAATTCATAAGAAAAATTTTAAAAATAATTTACAGTACATCAAATGAACTTCAAAAATTAAATTGGAATCAAATCGGACAATGCAATAATGATTAATTGTTCTATTTTGTTAACCCTGGTTATGTCCAAAACCTAAAAAGGATCATTTGAGTCATCTTGTATAACCTAAATATTAATTTTAAAATAAAGTTGAATAATAGATAACCGTAATTGAGTGAGATATGACTATTTTTTTTAAACACAATATATTAAAATATTTTTAAAAATCATTTAGGGTTAATCAAATTATATCTAAAAATTAAATTAAAATTAAATCGGAACAATCGTTAATGCGAAGAGTTATTATATTTTCTTAATTCTGGTTGTGTCCAAATCGTAAAAAACATCATTTGGCTATCTTGTATATGCGAAATAGTAAATTTAATTTATTTGGAAAAATACATAACAGTAATAGAGTGAGATATGGTTATTTTTTTAAAAACAATTCATAAGAAAAAATTTAAAAATAATTTACAGTACATCAAATGAACCTCAAAAATTAAATTGGAATCAAATCGGACAATGCAATAATGATTAATTGTTATATTTTCTTAACCCTGGTTATGTCCAAAACTTAAAAAGGATCATTAAGTCATCTTGTATAACCTAAATATTAATTTTAAATTTAATTTGAATAATAGATAACCGTAATTGAGTAAGATATGACTATTTTTTTTAAACATAATATATTAAAATATTTGTAAAAATCATTTAGGGTTAATCAAATTATGTCAAAAAATTGAATTAAAATTAAATCGGAACAATCGCCAACGCTGTTAGTTATTACATTTTCTTAACTCTGGTTGTGTTGAAACCGCAAAAAACATCATTTGGCTATCTTGTATATGCGAAATAGTAAATTTAAATTATATTTGAATAATAGATATCAGTAATAGAGTGAGATATAATTATTTTTTTAAAAAACAATTCATAAGAAAAATTTTAAAAATAATTTACAGTCCATCAAATGAACTTCAAAGATTAAATTGGAATCAAATCGGACAATCCTATAATGATTAATTGTTCTATTTTCTTTACCCTGGTTATGTCCAAAACTTAAAAAGGATCATTTGAGTCATCTTGTATAACCTAAATATTAATTTTATAATAAATTTGAATAATAGATAACCGTAATTGAGTGAGATATGACTATTTTTTTTAAACACAATATATTAAAATATTTTTAAAAATCATTTAGGGTTAATCAAATTATATCTTAATATTAAATTATAATTAAATCGGAACAATCGGTAACGCGAAGAGTTATTATATTTTCTTAATTCTGGTTGTGTTCAAACCGTAAAAAACATCATTTGGCTATCTTGTATATGCGAAATAGTAAATGTAAATTATATTCGAATAATAAATAACAGTATTAGAGTGAGATATAATAATTTTTTTAAAAAACAATTCATAAGAAAAATTTTAAAAATAATTTACAGTCCATCAAATGAACTTCAAAAATTAAATTGGAATCAAATCGGACAATGCTATAATGATTATATGTTCTATTTTCTTAACCCTGGTTATGTCCAAAACTTAAAAAGGATCATTTGGGTCATCTTGTATAACCTAAATATTAATTTTAAAATAAATTTGAATAATAGATAAGCGTAATTGAGCGAGATATGACTATTTTTTTTAAACACAATATATTAAAATATTTTTAAAAATCATTTAGTGTTAATCAAATTATATCTAAAAATTAAATTAAAATTAAATGGGAAAATCGCCAACGCTATTAGTTATTACATTTTCTTAACTCTGGTTGTGTTGAAACCGCAAAAAACATCATTTGGCTATCTTGTATATGCGAAATAGTAAATTTAAATTATATTTGAATAATAGATATCAGTAATAGAGTGAGATATAATTATTTTTTTAAAAAACAATTCATAAGAAAAATTTTAAAAATAATTTACGGTACATAAAATGAACTTCAAAAATTAAATTGGAATCAAATCGGACAATGCTATAATGATTAATTGTTCTATTTTCTTAACCCTGGTTATGTCCAAAACCTAAAAAGGATCATTTGAGTCATCTTGTATAACCTAAATATTAATTTTAAAATAAAGTTGAATAATAGATAACCGTAATTGAGTGAGATATGACTATTTTTTTTAAACACAATATTTTAAAATATTTTTAAAAATCATTTAGGGTTAATCAAATTATATCTAAAAATTAAATTAAAATTAAATCGGAACAATCGTTAATGCGAAGAGTTATTATATTTTCTTAATTCTGGTTGTGTTCAAATCGTAAAAAACATCATTTGGCTATCTTGTATATGCGAAATAGTAAATTTAAATTCTATTCGAATAATAGATAACAGTAATAGAGTGAGATATAATAATTTTTTTAAAAAACAATTCATAAGAAAAATTTTAAAAATAATTTACAGTCCATCAAATGAACTTCAAAAATTAAATTGGAATCAAATCGGACAATGCTATAATGATTATATGTTCTCTTTTCTTAACCCTGGTTATGTCCAAAACTTAAAAAGGATCATTTGGGTCATCTTGTATAACCTAAATATTAATTTTAAAATAAATTTGAATAATAGATAAGCGTAATTGAGCGAGATATGACTATTTTTTTTAAACACAATATATTAAAATATTTTTAAAAATCATTTAGTGTTAATCAAATTATATCTAAAAATTAAATTAAAATTAAATGGGAAAATCGCCAACGCTATTAGTTATTACATTTTCTTAACTCTGGTTGTGTTCAAACCGTAAAAAACATCATTTGGCTATCTAGTATATGCGAAATAGTAAATGTAAATTATATTCGAATAATAAATAACAGTAATAGAGAGATATAATTATTTTTTTAAAAAACAATTCATAAGAAAAATTTTAAAAATAATTTACAGTCCATCAAATGAACTTCAGAAATTAAATTGGAATCAAATCGGACAATGCTATAATGATTATATGTTCTATTTTCTTAACCCTGGTTATGTCCAAAACTTAAAAAGGATCATTTGGGTCATCTTGTATAACCTAAATATTAATTTTAAAATAAATTTGAATAATAGATAAGCGTAATTGAGCGAGATATGACTATTTTTTTTAAACACAATATATCAAAATATTTTTAAAATTCATTTAGGGTTAATCAAATTATATCTAAAAATTAAATTAAAATTAAATCGGAATAATCGCCAACCCTATTAGTTATTACATTTTCTTAACTCTGGTTGTGTTCAAACCGCAAAAAACATCATTTGGCTATTTTGTATATGCAAAATAGTAAATTTAAATTATATTCGAATAATAGATATCAGTAATAGAGTGAGATATAGTTATTTTTTTAAAAAACAATTCATAAGAAAAATTTTAAAAATAATTTACAGTCCATCAAATGAACTTCAAAGATTAAATTGGAATCAAATCGGACAATGCTATAATGATTAATTGTTATATTTTCTTAACCCTGGTTATGTCCAAAACTTAAAAAGGATCAATTGAGTCAACTTGTATAACCTAAATATTAATTTTAAAATAAATTTGAATAATAGATAACCGTAATTGAGTGAGATATGACTATTTTTGTAAAACATAATACTTAAAATTATTTTTAAAAATTATTTAGGGTTAATCAAATTATATCTAAAAATTTAATTAAAATTAAATTGGAACAATCGCCAACCAATTATAAATATTAATTTTAAATTATATTTAAATAAAAGATAACCGTAATTGAGTGAGATTTTATTTTTTTAAAACATAATACATAAAACTGTTTTTAAAAATCATTTAGGGTTAATCAAATTATATCTAAAAATTGAATTAAAATTAAATCGGAACAATCGCCAACGCTATTAGTTATTACATTTTCTTTACTCTGGTTGTGTTCAAACCGTAAAAAACATCATTTGGCTATCTTGTATATGGGAAATAGTAAATATAAATTATATTCGAATAATAGATAACAGTAATAGAGTGAGATATAATTATTTTTTTAAAAAACAAATCATAAGAAAAATTTTAAAAATAATTTACAGTACATCAAATGTACTTCAAAAATTAAATTGGAATCAAATCGGACAATGCAATAATGGTTAATTGTTCTATTTTCTTAACCCTGATTATGTCCAAAACTTAAATAGGATCATTTGAGTCATCTTGTATAACCTAAATATTAATTTTAAAATAAATTTGAATAATAGATAACCGTAATTGAGTGAGATATGACAATTTTTTTTAAACACAATACATTAAAATATTTTTAAATATCATTTAGGGTTAATCAAGTTACATCTAAAAATTAAATTAAAGTTAAATTGGAACAATCGCCAACCCTATTAGTTATTACATTTTCTTAACTCTGGTTGTGTTCAAACCGCAAAAAACATCATTTGCCTATCTTGTATATGCGAAATAGTAAATTTAAATTCTATTCGAATAATAGATAACAGTAATAGAGTGTGATATAATTATTTTTTTAAAAAACAATTCATAAGAAAAATTTTAAAAATAATTTACAGTCCATCAAATGAACTTCAAAAATTAAATTGGAATCAAATCGGACAATGCTATAATGATTAATTGTTCTATTTTTTTAACCCTGGTTATGTCCAAAACCTAAAAAGGATCAATTGAGTCATCTTGTATAACCTAAATATTAATTTTAAAATAAATTTGAATAATAGATAACCGTAATTGAGTGAGATATGACCATTTTTTTAAAACACAATACATCAAAATATTTTTTAAAGTCATTTAGGGTTAATCAAATTATATCTAAAAATTAAATTAAAATTAAATCGGAACAATCGTTAACGCAAAGAGTTATTATATAATTTTCTTAATTCTGGTTGTGTTCAAACCGAAAAAACATCATTTGGCTATCTTGTATATGCGAAATAGTAAATGTAAATTATATTCGAATAATAAATAACAGTAATAGAGTGAGATATAATAATTTTTTTAAAAAACAATTCATAAGAAAAATTTTAAAAATAATTTACAGTCCATCAAATGAACTTCAAAAATTAAATTGGAATCAAATCAAACAATGCTATAATGATTATATGTTCTATTTTCTTAACCCTGGTTATGTCCAAAACTTAAAAAGGATCATTTGGGTCATCTTGTATAACCTAAATATTAATTTTAAAATAAATTTGAATAATAGATAAGCGTAATTGAGCGAGATATGACTATTTTTTTTAAACACAATATATTAAAATATTTTTAAAAATCATTTAGTGTTAATCAAATTATATCTAAAAATTAAATTAAAATTAAATGGGAAAATCGCCAACGCTATTAGTTATTACATTTTCTTAACTCTGGTTGTGTTCAAACCGTAAAAAACATCATTTGGCTATCTTGTATATGCGAAATAGTAAATGTAAATTATATTCGAATAATAAATAACAGTAATAGAGTGAGATATAATAATTTTTTTAAAAAACAATTCATAAGAAAAATTTTAAAAATAATTTACGCTACATCAAATGAACTTCAAAAATTAAATTGGAATCAAATCGGACAATGCTATAATGATTAATTGTTCTATTTTCTTAACCCTGGTTATGTCCAAAACTTAAAAAGGATCAATTGAGTCATCTTGTATAACCTAAATATTAATTTTAAAATAAATTTGAATAATAGATAACCGTAATTGAGTGAGATATGACTATTTTTTTTAAACACAATATATCAAAATATTTTTAAAAATCATTTAGGATTAATCAAATTATATCTATAAATTAAATCGGAACAATCGTTAATGCGAAGAGTTATTATATTTTCTTAATTCTGGTTGTGTTCAAACCGTAAAAAACATCATTTGGCTATCTTGTATATGCGAAATAGTAAATTTAAATTATATTTGAATAATAGATATGAATAATAGAGTGAGATATAATTATTTTTTTAAAAAACAATTCATAAGAAAAAATTTAAAAATAATTTATAGTACATTAAATGAACTTAAAAGATTAAATTGGAATCCAATGGGACAATGCTATTATTGATTATAATTATGATAATAATATTGACTATAATATAAATAATAATTTTAAAATAAATTTGAATAATAGATAAGCGTAATTGAGCGAGATATGACTATTTTTTTTAAACACAATATATTAAAATATTTTTAAAAATCATTTAGTGTTAATCAAATTATATCTAAAAATTAAATTAAAATTAAATGGGAAAATCGCCAACGCTATTAGTTATTACATTTTCTTAACTCTGGCTGTGTTCAAACCGCAAAAAACATCATTTGCCTATCTTGTATATGCGAAATAGTTAATTTAAATTATATTCGAATAATAGAGATTAGTAATAGAGTGAGATATAATTATTTTTTTAAAAAAGAAATAAGAAAAATTTTAAAAATAATTTACAGTACATCAAATGAACTTCAAAAATTAAATTGGAATCAAATCGGACAATGCTATAATGATTAATTGTTCTATTTTCATAACCCTGGTTATGTCCAAAACTTAAAAAGGATCAATTGAGTCATCTTGTATAACCTAAATATTAGTTTTAAAATAAATTTGAATAAAAGATAACCGTAATTGAGTGAGATATGACTATTTTTTTTAAACACAATACATCAAAATATTTTTAAAAATCATTTAGGGTTAATCAAATTATATCTGAAAATTGAATTAAAATTATATCGGAACAATCGCCAACGCTATTAGTTATTACATTTTCTTAACTCTGGTTGCGTTCAAATCGCAAAAAACATCATTTGGCTATCTTGTATATGCGAAATAGTAAGTTTAAATTATAATCGAATAATAGATATAAGTAATAGGGTGAGATATAATTATTTTTTTAAAAAACAATTCATAAGAAAAATTTTAAAAATAATTTACAGTCCATCAAATGAACCTCAAAGATTAAATTGGAATCAAATCGGACAATGCTATAATGATTAATTGTTCTATTTTCTTAACCCTTGTTATGACCAAAACTTAAATAGGATCATTTGAGTCATCTTGTATAACCTAAATATTAATTTTAAAATAAATTTGAATAATAGATAACCGTAATTGAGTGAGATATGACTATTTTTGTAAAACATAATACTTAAAATTATTTTTAAAAATTATTTAGGGTTAATCAAATTATATCTAAAAATTTAATTAAAATTAAATTGGAACAATCGCCAACCAATTCTAAATATTAATTTTGAATTATATTTAAATAAAAGATAACCGTAATTGAGTGAGATATGACTATTTTTTTAAAACATAATACATAAAACTATTTTTAAAAATCATTTAGGGTTAATCAAATTATATCTAAAAATTGAATTAAAATTAAATCGGAACAATCGCCAACGCTATTAGTTATTACATTTTCTTTACTCTGGTTGTGTTCAAACCGTAAAAAACATCATTTGGCTATCTTGTATATGGGAAATAGTAAATATAAATTATATTCGAATAATAGATAACAGTAATAGAGTGAGATATAATTATTTTTTAAAAAAATAAATCATAAGAAAAATTTTCAAATAATTTACAGTACATCAAATGTACTTCAGAAATTAAATTGGAATCAAATCGGACAATGCAATAATGATTAATTGTTCTATTTTCTTAACCCTGATTATGTCCAAAACTTAAATAGGATCATTTGAGTCATCTTGTATAACCTAAATATTAATTTTAAAATAAATTTGAATAATAGATAACCGTAATTGAGTGAGATATGACAATTTTTTTTAAACACAATACATTAAAATATTTTTAAATATCATTTAGGGTTAATCAAGTTACATCTAAAAATTAAATTAAAGTTAAATTGGAACAATCGCCAACGCTATTAGTTATTACATTTTCTTTACTCTGGTTGTGTTCAAACCGTAAAAAACATCATTTGGCTATCTTGTATATGCGAAATAGTAAATTTAAATTCTATTCGAATAATAGATAACAGTAATAGAGTGTGATATAATTATTTTTTTAAAAAACAATTCATAAGAAAAATTTTAAAAATAATTTACAGTCCATCAAATGAACTTCAAAAATTAAATTGGAATCAAATCGGACAATGCTATAATGATTAATTGTTCTATTTTTTTAACCCTGGTTATGTCCAAAACTTAAAAAGGATCAATTGAGTCATCTTGTATAACCTAAATATTAATTTTAAAATAAATTTGAATAAAAGATAACCGTAATTGAGTGAGATATGACCATTTTTTTAAAACACAATACATCAAAATATTTTTTAAAGTCATTTAGGGTTAATCAAATTATATCTAAAAATTAAATTAAAATTAAATCGGAACAATCGTTAACGCAAAGAGTTATTATATAATTTTCTTAATTCTGGTTGTGTTCAAACCGAAAAAACATCATTTGGCTATCTTGTATATGCGAAATAGTAAATGTAAATTATATTCGAATAACAAATAACAGTAATAGAGTGAGATATAATAATTTTTTTAAAAAACAATTCATAAGAAAAATTTTAAAAATAATTTACAGTCCATCAAATGAACTTCAAAAATTAAATTGGAATCAAATCGGACAATGCTATAATGATTATATGTTCTATTTTCTTAACCCTGGTTATGTCCAAAACTTAAAAAGGATCATGTGGGTCATCTTGTATAACCTAAATATTAATTTTAAAATAAATTTGAATAATAGATAAGCGTAATTGAGCGAGATATGACTATTTTTTTTAAACACAATATATTAAAATATTTTTAAAAATCATTTAGGGTTAATCAAATTATATCTAAAAATTTAATTTAAATTAAATGGGAACAATCGCCAACGCTATTAGTTATTACATTTTCTTAACTCTGGTTGTGTTCAAACCGTAAAAAACATCATTTGGCTATCTTGTATATTGGCAATAGTAAATTTAAATTCTATTCGAATAATAGATAACAGTAATAGAGTGAGATATAACTATTTAAAAAAAAAAAATTCATAAGAAAAATTTTAAAAATAATTTACAGTACATCAAATAAAACTTAACTTAAAAAGGATCATTTGAGTCATCTTGTATAACCTAAATATTAATTTTATAATAAATTTGAATAATAGATAACCGTAATTGAGTGAGATATGACTATTTTTTTTAAACACAATATATTAAAATATTTTTAAAAATCATTTAGGGTTAATCAAATTATATCTTAATATTAAATTATAATTAAATCGGAACAATCGGTAACGCGAAGAGTTATTATATTTTCTTAATTCTGGTTGTGTTCAAACCGTAAAAAACATCATTTGGCTATCTTGTATATGCGAAATAGTAAATGTAAATTATATTCGAATAATAAATAACAGTATTAGAGTGAGATATAATAATTTTTTTAAAAAAAAAATTAATAAGAAAAATTTTAAAAATAATTTACGGTACATAAAATGAACTTCAAAAATTAAATTGGAATCAAATCGGACAATGCTATAATGATTAATTGTTCTATTTTCTTAACCCTGGTTATGTCCAAAACCTAAAAAGGATCATTTGAGTCATCTTGTATAACCTAAATATTAATTTTAAAATAAAGTTGAATAATAGATAACCGTAATTGAGTGAGATATGACTATTTTTTTTAAACACAATATTTTAAAATATTTTTAAAAATCATTTAGGGTTAATCAAATTATATCTAAAAATTAAATTAAAATTAAATCGAAACAATCGTTAATGCGAAGAGTTATTATATTTTCTTAATTCTGGTTGTGTTCAAATCGTAAAAAACATCATTTGGCTATCTTGTATATGCGAAATAGTAAATTTAAATTCTATTCGAATAATAGATAACAGTAATAGAGTGAGATATAATAATTTTTTTAAAAAACAATTCATAAGAAAAATTTTAAAAATAATTTACAGTCCATCAAATGAACTTCAAAAATTAAATTGGAATCAAATCGGACAATGCTATAATGATTATATGTTCTATTTTCTTAACCCTGGTTATGTCCAAAACTTAAAAAGGATCATTTGGGTCATCTTGTATAACCTAAATATTAATTTTAAAATAAATTTGAATAATAGATTAGCGTAATTGAGCGAGATATGACTATTTTTTTTAAACACAATATATTAAAATATTTTTAAAAATCATTTAGTGTTAATCAAATTATATCTAAAAATTAAATTAAAATTAAATGGGAAAATCGCCAACGCTATTAGTTATTACATTTTCTTAACTCTGGTTGTGTTCAAACCGTAAAAAACATCATTTGGCTATCTAGTATATGCGAAATAGTAAATGTAAATTATATTCGAATAATAAATAACAGTAATAGAGAGATATAATTATTTTTTTAAAAAACAATTCATAAGAAAAATTTTAAAAATAATTTACAGTCCATCAAATGAACTTCAGAAATTAAATTGGAATCAAATCGGACAATGCTATAATGATTATATGTTCTATTTTCTTAACCCTGGTTATGTCCAAAACTTAAAAAGGATCATTTGGGTCATCTTGTATAACCTAAATATTAATTTTAAAATAAATTTGAATAATAGATAAGCGTAATTGAGCGAGATATGACTATTTTTTTTAAACACAATATATCAAAATATTTTTAAAATTCATTTAGGGTTAATCAAATTATATCTAAAAATTAAATTAAAATTAAATCGGAATAATCGCCAACCCTATTAGTTATTACATTTTCTTAACTCTGGTTGTGTTCAAACCGCAAAAAACATCATTTGGCTATTTTGTATATGCAAAATAGTAAATTTAAATTATATTCGAATAATAGATATCAGTAATAGAGTGAGATATAGTTATTTTTTTAAAAAACAATTCATAAGAAAAATTTTAAAAATAATTTACAGTCCATCAAATGAACTTCAAAGATTAAATTGGAATCAAATCGGACAATGCTATAATGATTAATTGTTATATTTTCTTAACCCTGGTTATGTCCAAAACTTAAAAAGGATCAATTGAGTCAACTTGTATAACCTAAATATTAATTTTAAAATAAATTTGAATAATAGATAACCGTAATTGAGTGAGATATGACTATTTTTGTAAAACATAATACTTAAAATTATTTTTAAAAATTATTTAGGGTTAATCAAATTATATCTAAAAATTTAATTAAAATTAAATTGGAACAATCGCCAACCAATTATAAATATTAATTTTAAATTATATTTAAATAAAAGATAACCGTAATTGAGTGAGATTTTATTTTTTTAAAACATAATACATAAAACTATTTTTAAAAATCATTTAGGGTTAATCAAATTATATCTAAAAATTGAATTAAAATTAAATCTGAACAATCGCCAACGCTATTAGTTATTACATTTTCTTTACTCTGGTTGTGTTCAAACCGTAAAAAACATCATTTGGCTATCTTGTATATGGGAAATAGTAAATATAAATTATATTCGAATAATAGATAACAGTAATAGAGTGAGATATAATTATTTTTTTAAAAAACAAATCATAAGAAAAATTTTAAAAATAATTTACAGTACATCAAATGTACTTCAAAAATTAAATTGGAATCAAATCGGACAATGCAATAATGATTAATTGTTCTATTTTCTTAACCCTGATTATGTCCAAAACTTAAATAGGATCATTTGAGTCATCTTGTATAACCTAAATATTCATTTTAAAATAAATTTGAATAATAGATAACCGTAATTGAGTGAGATATGACAATTTTTTTTAAACACAATACATTAAAATATTTTTAAATATCATTTAGGGTTAATCAAGTTACATCTAAAAATTAAATTAAAATTAAATTGGAACAATCGCCAACCCTATTAGTTATTACATTTTCTTAACTCTGGTTGTGTTCAAACCGCAAAAAACATCATTTGCCAATCTTGTATATGCGAAATAGTAAATTTAAATTCTATTCGAATAATAGATAACAGTAATAGAGTGTGATATAATTATTTTTTTAAAAAACAATTCATAAGAAAAATTTTAAAAATAATTTACAGTTCATCAAATGAACTTCAAAAATTAAATTGGAATCAAATCGGACAATGCTATAATGATTAATTGTTCTATTTTTTTAACCCTGGTTATGTCCAAAACCTAAAAAGGATCAATTGAGTCATCTTGTATAACCTAAATATTAATTTTAAAATAAATTTGAATAATAGATAACCGTAATTGAGTGAGATATGACCATTTTTTTAAAACACAATACATCAAAATATTTTTTAAAGTCATTTAGGGTTAATCAAATTATATCTAAAAATTAAATTAAAATTAAATCGGAACAATCGTTAACGCAAAGAGTTATTATATAATTTTCTTAATTCTGGTTGTGTTCAAACCGAAAAAACATCATTTGGCTATCTTGTATATGCGAAATAGTAAATGTAAATTATATTCGAATAATAAATAACAGTAATAGAGTGAGATATAATAATTTTTTTAAAAAACAATTCATAAGAAAAATTTTAAAAATAATTTACAGTCCATCAAATGAACTTCAAAAATTAAATTGGAATCAAATCAAACAATGCTATAATGATTATATGTTCTATTTTCTTAACCCTGGTTATGTCCAAAACTTAAAAAGGATCATTTGGGTCATCTTGTATAACCTAAATATTAATTTTAAAATAAATTTGAATAATAGATAAGCGTAATTGAGCGAGATATGACTATTTTTTTTAAACACAATATATTAAAATATTTTTAAAAATCATTTAGTGTTAATCAAATTATATCTAAAAATTAAATTAAAATTAAATGGGAAAATCGCCAACGCTATTAGTTATTACATTTTCTTAACTCTGGTTGTGTTCAAACCGTAAAAAACATCATTTGGCTATCTTGTATATGCGAAATAGTAAATGTAAATTATATTCGAATAATAAATAACAGTAATAGAGTGAGATATAATAATTTTTTTAAAAAACAATTCATAAGAAAAATTTTAAAAATAATTTACGCTACATCAAATGAACTTCAAAAATTAAATTGGAATCAAATCGGACAATGCTATAATGATTAATTGTTCTATTTTCTTAACCCTGGTTATGTCCAAAACTTAAAAAGGATCATTTGGGTCATCTTGTATAACCTAAATATTAATTTTAAAATAAATTTGAATAATAGATAACCGTAATTGAGTGAGATATGACTATTTTTTTTAAACACAATATATCAAAATATTTTTAAAAATCATTTAGGATTAATCAAATTATATCTATAAATTAAATCGGAACAATCGTTAATGCGAAGAGTTATTATATTTTCTTAATTCTGGTTGTGTTCAAACCGTAAAAAACATCATTTGGCTATCTTGTATATGCGAAATAGTAAATTTAAATTATATTCGAATAATAGATATGAATAATAGAGTGAGATATAATTATTTTTTTAAAAAACAATTCATAAGAAAAAATTTAAAAATAATTTATAGTACATTAAATGAACTTAAAAGATTAAATTGGAATCCAATGTGACAATGCTATTATTGATTATAATTATGATAATAATATTGACTATAATATAAATAATAATTTTAAAATAAATTTGAATAATAGATAAGCGTAATTGAGCGAGATATGACTATTTTTTTAAACACAATATATTAAAATATTTTTAAAAATCATTTAGTGTTAATCAAATTATATCTAAAAATTAAATTAAAATTAAATGGGAAAATCGCCAACGCTATTAGTTATTACATTTTCTTAACTCTGGCTGTGTTCAAACCGCAAAAAACATCATTTGCCTATCTTGTATATGCGAAATAGTTAATTTAAATTATATTCGAATAATAGAGATTAGTAATAGAGTGAGATATAATTATTTTTTTAAAAAAGAAATAAGAAAAATTTTAAAAATAATTTACAGTACATCAAATGAACTTCAAAAATTAAATTGGAATCAAATCGGACAATGCTATAATGATTAATTGTTCTATTTTCATAACCCTGGTTATGTCCAAAACTTAAAAAGGATCAATTGAGTCATCTTGTATAACCTAAATGTTAGTTTTAAAATAAATTTGAATAAAAGATAACCGTAATTGAGTGAGATATGACTATTTTTTTTAAACTCAATACATCAAAATATTTTTAAAAATCATTTAGGGTTAATCAAATTATATCTGAAAATTGAATTAAAATTATATCGGAACAATCGCCAACGCTATTAGTTATTACATTTTCTTAACTCTAGTTGTGTTCAAATCGCAAAAAACATCATTTGGCTATCTTGTATATGCGAAATAGTAAGTTTAAATTATAATCGAATAATAGATATAAGTAATAGGGTGAGATATAATTATTTTTTTAAAAAACAATTCATAAGAAAAATTTTAAAAATAATTTACAGTCCATCAAATGAACCTCAAAGATTAAATTGGAATCAAATCGGACAATGCTATAATGATTAATTGTTCTATTTTCTTAACCCTTGTTATGACCAAAACTTAAATAGGATCATTTGAGTCATCTTGTATAACCTAAATATTAATTTTAAAATAAATTTGAATAATAGATAACCGTAATTGAGTGAGATATGACTATTTTTGTAAAACATAATACTTAAAATTATTTTTAAAAATTATTTAGGGTTAATCAAATTATATCTAAAAATTTAATTAAAATTAAATTGGAACAATCGCCAACCAATTCTAAATATTAATTTTGAATTATATTTAAATAAAAGATAACCGTAATTGAGTGAGATATGACTATTTTTTTAAAACATAATACATAAAACTATTTTTAAAAATCATTTAGGGTTAATCAAATTATATCTTAATATTAAATTATAATTAAATCGGAACAATCGGTAACGCGAAGAGTTATTATATTTTCTTAATTCTGGTTGTGTTCAAACCGTAAAAAACATCATTTGGCTATCTTGTATATGCGAAATAGTAAATGTAAATTATATTCGAATAATAAATAACAGTATTAGAGTGAGATATAATAATTTTTTTAAAAAACAATTCATAAGAAAAATTTTAAAAATAATTTACGGTACATAAAATGAACTTCAAAAATTAAATTGGAATCAAATCGGACAATGCTATAATGATTAATTGTTCTATTTTCTTAACCCTGGTTATGTCCAAAACCTAAAAAGGATCATTTGAGTCATCTTGTATAACCTAAATATTAATTTTAAAATAAAGTTGAATAATAGATAACCGTAATTGAGTGAGATATGACTATTTTTTTTAAACACAATATTTTAAAATATTTTTAAAAATCATTTAGGGTTAATCAAATTATATCTAAAAATTAAATTAAAATTAAATCGGAACAATCGTTAATGCGAAGAGTTTTTATATTTTCTTAATTCTGGTTGTGTTCAAATCGTAAAAAACATCATTTGGCTATCTTGTATATGCGAAATAGTAAATTTAAATTCTATTCGAATAATAGATAACAGTAATAGAGTGAGATATAATAATTTTTTTAAAAAACAATTCATAAGAAAAATTTTAAAAATAATTTACAGTCCATCAAATGAACTTCAAAAATTAAATTGGAATCAAATCGGACAATGCTATAATGATTATATGTTCTATTTTCTTAACCCTGGTTATGTCCAAAACTTAAAAAGGATCATTTGGGTCATCTTGTATAACCTAAATATTAATTTTAAAATAAATTTGAATAATAGATAAGCGTAATTGAGCGAGATATGACTATTTTTTTTAAACACAATATATTAAAATATTTTTAAAAATCATTTAGTGTTAATCAAATTATATCTAAAAATTAAATTAAAATTAAATGGGAAAATCGCCAACGCTATTAGTTATTACATTTTCTTAACTCTGGTTGTGTTCAAACCGTAAAAAACATCATTTGGCTATCTAGTATATGCGAAATAGTAAATGTAAATTATATTCGAATAATAAATAACAGTAATAGAGAGATATAATTATTTTTTTAAAAAACAATTCATAAGAAAAATTTTAAAAATAATTTACAGTCCATCAAATGAACTTCAGAAATTAAATTGGAATCAAATCGGACAATGCTATAATGATTATATGTTCTATTTTCTTAACCCTGGTTATGTCCAAAACTTAAAAAGGATCATTTGGGTCATCTTGTATAACCTAAATATTAATTTTAAAATAAATTTGAAAAATAGATAAGCGTAATTAAGCGAGATATGACTATTTTTTTTAAACACAATATATCAAAATATTTTTAAAATTCATTTAGGGTTAATCAAATTATATCTAAAAATTAAATTAAAATTAAATCGGAATAATCGCCAACCCTATTAGTTATTACATTTTCTTAACTCTGGTTGTGTTCAAACCGCAAAAAACATCATTTGGCTATTTTGTATATGCAAAATAGTAAATTTAAATTATATTCGAATAATAGATATCAGTAATAGAGTGAGATATAGTTATTTTTTTAAAAAACAATTCATAAGAAAAATTTTAAAAATAATTTACAGTCCATCAAATGAACTTCAAAGATTAAATTGGAATCAAATCGGACAATGCTATTATTGATTAATTGTTCCATTTTCTTAACCCTGGTTATGTCCAAAACTTAAGAAGGATCATTTGAGTCATCTTGTATAACCTAAATATTAATTTTAAAATAAATTTGAATAATAGATAACCGTAATTGAGTGATATATTACTATTTTTTTTAAACACAATACATCAAAATATTTTTAAAATTCATTTAGGGTTAATCAAATTATATCTAAAAATTAAATTAAAATTAAAACGGCACAATCTTTAACGCTATTAGTTATTATATTTTCTTAATTCTGGTTGTGTTCAAACCGTAAAAAACATCATTTGGCTATCTCGTATATGCGAAATAGTAAATTTAAATTCTATTCGAATAATAGATAACAGTAATAGAGTGAGATATAATTATTTTTTTAAAAAACAATTCATAAGAAAAATTTTAAAAATAATTTACAGTCCATCAAATGAACTTCAAAAATTAAATTGGAATCAAATCAAACAATGCTATAATGATTATATGTTCTATTTTCTTAACCCTGGTTATGTCCAAAACTTAAAAAGGATCATTTGGGTCATCTTGTATAACCCAAATAATAATTTTAAATTGTATTTGAATAATAGATAACCGTAATTGAGTGAGATATGACTTTTTTCTTTAAACACAATACATCAAAATATCTTTAAAAATTATTTAGGGTTAATCAAATTATATCTAAAAATTAATTTAAAATTAAATTGGAACAATCGGTAACGCTATTAGTTATTATATTTTCTTAGTTCTGGTTGTGTTCAAACCGTAAAAAACATCATTTGGCTATCTTGTATATGCGAAATAGTAAAATTAAATTATATTCGAATAATAGATAACAGTAACAAAGTGAGATATGATTATTTTTTTAAAAAGCAATTCATAAGATTTTAAAAATAATTTACAGTACATCAAATGAACTTCAAAAATTAAATTGGAAATAAATCGGACAATGCTATAATAAATAATTGTTCTATTTTCTTAACCCTGGTTATGTCCAAAACTTAAAAAGGATCAATTGGGTCATCTTGTATAACCTAAATATTAATTTTAAAATAAATTTGAATAATAGATAACCGTAATTGAGTGAGATATGACTATTTTTTTTAATCACATCACAATATTTTAAAATATTACTTAGGGTTAAACAAATTATATCTAAAAATTAAATTGAAATCATATTGGAACAATAGCTATAGGTAATATTAATCGATTTTCTTTATCCTGGTTATGTCCAAAACATAAAAAGGATCATTCGAGTCATCTTGTATAACCTAAATAATAATTTTAAATTATATTTGAATAATAGATAACCGTAATTGAGTGAGATATGACTATTTTTTTAATACATAATACATAAAACTATTTTTAAAAATCATTTAGGGTTAATCAAATTATATCTAAAAATTTAATTTAAATTAAATGGGAACAATCGCCAACGCTATTAGTTATTACATTTTCTTTACTCTGGTTGTGTTCAAACCGTAAAAAACATCATTTGGCTATCTTGTATATGCGAAATAGTAAATGTAAATTATATTCGAATAATAAATAACAGTAATAGAGTGAGATATAATAATTTTTTTAAAAAACAATTCATAAGAAAAATTTTAAAAATAATTTACGCTACATCAAATGAACTTCAAAAATTAAATTGGAATCAAATCGGACAATGCTATAATGATTAATTGTTCTATTTTCTTAACCCTGGTTATGTCCAAAACTTAAAAAGGATCAATTGAGTCATCTTGTATAACCTAAATATTAATTTTAAAATAAATTTGAATAATAGATAACCGTAATTGAGTGAGATATGACTATTTTTTTTAAACACAATATATCAAAATATTTTTAAAAATCATTTAGGATTAATCAAATTATATCTATAAATTAAATCGGAACAATCGTTAATGCGAAGAGTTATTATATTTTCTTAATTCTGGTTGTGTTCAAACCGTAAAAAACATCATTTGGCTATCTTGTATATGCGAAATAGTAAATTTAAATTATATTCGAATAATAGATATGAATAATAGAGTGAGATATAATTATTTTTTTAAAAAACAATTCATAAGAAAAAATTTAAAAATAATTTATAGTACATTAAATGAACTTAAAAGATTAAATTGGAATCCAATGTGACAATGCTATTATTGATTATAATTATGATAATAATATTGACTATAATATAAATAATAATTTTAAAATAAATTTGAATAATAGATAAGGGTAATTGAGCGAGATATGACTATTTTTTTTAAACACAATATATTAAAATATTTTTAAAAATCATTTAGTGTTAATCAAATTATATCTAAAAATTAAATTAAAATTAAATGGGAAAATCGCCAACGCTATTAGTTATTACATTTTCTTAACTCTGGCTGTGTTCAAACCGCAAAAAACATCATTTGCCTATCTTGTATATGCGAAATAGTTAATTTAAATTATATTCGAATAATAGAGATTAGTAATAGAGTGAGATATAATTATTTTTTTAAAAAAGAAATAAGAAAAATTTTAAAAATAATTTACAGTACATCAAATGAACTTCAAAAATTAAATTGGAATCAAATCGGACAATGCTATAATGATTAATTGTTCTATTTTCATAACCCTGGTTATGTCCAAAACTTAAAAAGGATCAATTGAGTCATCTTGTATAACCTAAATATTAGTTTTAAAATAAATTTGAATAAAAGATAACCGTAATTGAGTGAGATATGACTATTTTTTTTAAACACAATATTTTTAAAAATCATTTAGGGTTAATCAAATTATATCTAAAAATTAAATTAAAATTAAATCGGAACAATCGTTAATGCGAAGAGTTATTATATTTTCTTAATTCTGGTTGTGTTCAAATCGTAAAAAACATCATTTGGCTATCTTGTATATGCGAAATAGTAAATTTAAATTCTATTCGAATAATAGATAACAGTAATAGAGTGAGATATAATAATTTTTTTAAAAAACAATTCATAAGAAAAATTTTAAAAATAATTTACAGTCCATCAAATGAACTTCAAAAATTAAATTGGAATCAAATCGGACAATGCTATAATGATTATATGTTCTATTTTCTTAACCCTGGTTATGTCCAAAACTTAAAAAGGATCATTTGGGTCATCTTGTATAACCTAAATATTAATTTTAAAATAAATTTGAATAATAGATAAGCGTAATTGAGCGAGATATGACTATTTTTTTTAAACACAATATATTAAAATATTTTTAAAAATCATTTAGTGTTAATCAAATTATATCTAAAAATTAAATTAAAATTAAATGGGAAAATCGCCAACGCTATTAGTTATTACATTTTCTTAACTCTGGTTGTGTTCAAACCGTAAAAAACATCATTTGGCTATCTAGTATATGCGAAATAGTAAATGTAAATTATATTCGAATAATAAATAACAGTAATAGAGAGATATAATTATTTTTTTAAAAAACAATTCATAAGAAAAATTTTAAAAATAATTTACAGTCCATCAAATGAACTTCAGAAATTAAATTGGAATCAAATCGGACAATGCTATAATGATTATATGTTCTATTTTCTTAACCCTGGTTATGTCCAAAACTTAAAAAGGATCATTTGGGTCATCTTGTATAACCTAAATATTAATTTTAAAATAAATTTGAATAATAGATAAGCGTAATTGAGCGAGATATGACTATTTTTTTTAAACACAATATATCAAAATATTTTTAAAATTCATTTAGGGTTAATCAAATTATATCTAAAAATTAAATTAAAATTAAATCGGAATAATCGCCAACCCTATTAGTTATTACATTTTCTTAACTCTGGTTGTGTTCAAACCGCAAAAAACATCATTTGGCTATTTTGTATATGCAAAATAGTAAATTTAAATTATATTCGAATAAAAGATATCAGTAATAGAGTGAGATATAGTTATTTTTTTAAAAAACAATTCATAAGAAAAATTTTAAAAATAATTTACAGTCCATCAAATGAACTTCAAAGATTAAATTGGAATCAAATCGGACAATGCTATAATGATTAATTGTTATATTTTCTTAACCCTGGTTATGTCCAAAACTTAAAAAGGATCAATTGAGTCAACTTGTATAACCTAAATATTAATTTTAAAATAAATTTGAATAATAGATAACCGTAATTGAGTGAGATATGACTATTTTTGTAAAACATAATACTTAAAATTATTTTTAAAAATTATTTAGGGTTAATCAAATTATATCTAAAAATTTAATTAAAATTAAATTGGAACAATCGCCAACCAATTATAAATATTAATTTTAAATTATATTTAAATAAAAGATAACCGTAATTGAGTGAGATTTTATTTTTTTAAAACATAATACATAAAACTATTTTTAAAAATCATTTAGGGTTAATCAAATTATATCTAAAAATTGAATTAAAATTAAATCGGAACAATCGCCAACGCTATTAGTTATTACATTTTCTTTACTCTGGTTGTGTTCAAACCGTAAAAAACATCATTTGGCTATCTTGTATATGGGAAATAGTAAATATAAATTATATTCGAATAATAGATAACAGTAATAGAGTGAGATATAATTATTTTTTTAAAAAACAAATCATAAGAAAAATTTTAAAAATAATTTACGCTACATCAAATGAACTTCAAAAATTAAATTGGAATCAAATCGGACAATGCTATAATGATTAATTGTTCTATTTTCTTAACCCTGGTTATGTCCAAAACTTAAAAAGGATCATTTGGGTCATCTTGTATAACCTAAATATTAATTTTAAAATAAATTTGAATAATAGATAAGCGTAATTGAGCGAGATATGACTATTTTTTTTAAACACAATATATTAAAATATTTTTAAAAATCATTTAGTGTTAATCAAATTATATCTAAAAATTAAATTAAAATTAAATGGGAAAATCGCCAACGCTATTAGTTATTACATTTTCTTAACTCTGGTTGTGTTCAAACCGTAAAAAACATCATTTGGCTATCTTGTATATGCGAAATAGTAAATGTAAATTATATTCGAATAATAAATAACAGTAATAGAGTGAGATATAATAATTTTTTTAAAAAACAATTCATAAGAAAAATTTTAAAAATAATTTACGCTACATCAAATGAACTTCAAAAATTAAATTGGAATCAAATCGGACAATGCTATAATGATTAATTGTTCTATTTTCTTAACCCTGGTTATGTCCAAAACTTAAAAAGGATCATTTGGGTCATCTTGTATAACCTAAATATTAATTTTAAAATAAATTTGAATAATAGATAACCGTAATTGAGTGAGATATGACTATTTTTTTTAAACACAATATATCAAAATATTTTTAAAAATCATTTAGGATTAATCAAATTATATCTATAAATTAAATCGGAACAATCGTTAATGCGAAGAGTTATTATATTTTCTTAATTCTGGTTGTGTTCAAACCGTAAAAAACATCATTTGGCTATCTTGTATATGCGAAATAGTAAATTTAAATTATATTCGAATAATAGATATGAATAATAGAGTGAGATATAATTATTTTTTTAAAAAACAATTCATAAGAAAAAATTTAAAAATAATTTATAGTACATTAAATGAACTTAAAAGATTAAATTGGAATCCAATGTGACAATGCTATTATTGATTATAATTATGATAATAATATTGACTATAATATAAATAATAATTTTAAAATAAATTTGAATAATAGATAAGCGTAATTGAGCGAGATATGACTATTTTTTTTAAACACAATATATTAAAATATTTTTAAAAATCATTTAGTGTTAATCAAATTATATCTAAAAATTAAATTAAAATTAAATGGGAAAATCGCCAACGCTATTAGTTATTACATTTTCTTAACTCTGGCTGTGTTCAAACCCCAAAAAACATCATTTGCCTATCTTGTATATGCGAAATAGTTAATTTAAATTATATTCGAATAATAGAGATTAGTAATAGAGTGAGATATAGTTATTTTTTTAAAAAAGAAATAAGAAAAATTTTAAAAATAATTTACAGTACATCAAATGAACTTCAAAAATTAAATTGGAATCAAATCGGACAATGCTATAATGATTAATTGTTCTATTTTCATAACCCTGGTTATGTCCAAAACTTAAAAAGGATCAATTGAGTCATCTTGTATAACCTAAATATTAGTTTTAAAATAAATTTGAATAAAAGATAACCGTAATTGAGTGAGATATGACTATTTTTTTTAAACACAATACATCAAAATATTTTTAAAAATCATTTAGGGTTAATCAAATTATATCTGAAAATTGAATTAAAATTATATCGGAACAATCGCCAACGCTATTAGTTATTACATTTTCTTAACTCTGGTTGTGTTCAAATCGCAAAAAACATCATTTGGCTATCTTGTATATGCGAAATAGTAAGTTTAAATTATAATCGAATAATAGATATAAGTAATAGGGTGAGATATAATTATTTTTTTAAAAAACAATTCATAAGAAAAATTTTAAAAATAATTTACAGTCCATCAAATGAACCTCAAAGATTAAATTGGAATCAAATCGGACAATGCTATAATGATTAATTGTTCTATTTTCTTAACCCTTGTTATGACCAAAACTTAAATAGGATCATTTGAGTCATCTTGTATAACCTTAATATTAATTTTAAAATAAATTTGAATAATAGATAACCGTAATTGAGTGAGATATGACTATTTTTGTAAAACATAATACTTAAAATTATTTTTAAAAATTATTTAGGGTTAATCAAATTATATCTAAAAATTTAATTAAAATTAAATTGGAACAATCGCCAACCAATTCTAAATATTAATTTTGAATTATATTTAAATAAAAGATAACCGTAACTGAGTGAGATATGACTATTTTTTTAAAACATAATACATAAAACTATTTTTAAAAATCATTTAGGGTTAACCAAATATTAAATTATATATTATTAATTATATATTATAATATTATATATTATTATATATTATAATATATTATTAATCTTAATATTAAATTATAATTAAATCGGAACAATCGGTAACGCGAAGAGTTATTATATTTTCTTAATTCTGGTTGTGTTCAAACCGTAAAAAACATCATTTGGCTATCTTGTATATGCGAAATAGTAAATGTAAATTATATTCGAATAATAAATAACAGTATTAGAGTGAGATATAATAATTTTTTTAAAAAACAATTCATAAGAAAAATTTTAAAAATAATTTACGGTACATAAAATGAACTTCAAAAATTAAATTGAAATCAAATCGGACAATGCTATAATGATTAATTGTTCTATTTTCTTAACCCTGGTTATGTCCAAAACCTAAAAAGGATCATTTGAGTCATCTTGTATAACCTAAATATTAATTTTAAAATAAAGTTGAATAATAGATAACCGTAATTGAGTGAGATATGACTATTTTTTTTAAACACAATATTTTAAAATATTTTTAAAAATCATTTAGGGTTAATCAAATTATATCTAAAAATTAAATTAAAATTAAATCGGAACAATCGTTAATGCGAAGAGTTATTATATTTTCTTAATTCTGGTTGTGTTCAAATCGTAAAAAACATCATTTGGCTATCTTGTATATGCGAAATAGTAAATTTAAATTCTATTCGAATAATAGATAACAGTAATAGAGTGAGATATAATAATTTTTTTAAAAAACAATTCATAAGAAAAATTTTAAAAATAATTTACAGTCCATCAAATGAACTTCAAAAATTAAATTGGAATCAAATCGGACAATGCTATAATGATTATATGTTCTATTTTCTTAACCCTGGTTATGTCCAAAACTTAAAAAGGATCATTTGGGTCATCTTGTATAACCTAAATATTAATTTTAAAATAAATTTGAATAATAGATAAGCGTAATTGAGCGAGATATGACTATTTTTTTTAAACACAATATATTAAAATATTTTTAAAAATCATTTAGTGTTAATCAAATTATATCTAAAAATTAAATTAAAATTAAATGGGAAAATCGCCAACGCTATTAGTTATTACATTTTCTTTACTCTGGTTGTGTTCAAACCGTAAAAAACATCATTTGGCTATCTTGTATATGGGAAATAGTAAATATAAATTATATTCGAATAATAGATAACAGTAATAGAGTGAGATATAATTATTTTTTTAAAAAACAAATCATAAGAAAAATTTTAAAAATAATTTACAGTACATCAAATGTACTTCAAAAATTAAATTGGAATCAAATCGGACAATGCAATAATGATTAATTGTTCTATTTTCTTAACCCTGATTATGTCCAAAACTTAAATAGGATCATTTGAGTCATCTGGTATAACCTAAATATTAATTTTAAAATAAATTTGAATAATAGATAACCGTAATTGAGTGAGATATGATAATTTTTTTTAAACACAATACATTAAAATATTTTTAAATATCATTTAGGGTTAATCAAGTTACATCTAAAAATTAAATTAAAGTTAAATTGGAACAATCGCCAACCCTATTAGTTATTACATTTTCTTAACTCTGGTTGTGTTCAAACCGCAAAAAACATCATTTGCCAATCTTGTATATGCGAAATAGTAAATTTAAATTCTATTCGAATAATAGATAACAGTAATAGAGTGTGATATAATTATTTTTTTAAAAAACAATTCATAAGAAAAATTTTAAAAATAATTTACAGTCCATCAAATGAACTTCAAAAATTAAATTGGAATCAAATCGGACAATGCTATAATGATTAATTGTTCTATTTTTTTAACCCTGGTTATGTCCAAAACCTAAAAAGGATCAATTGAGTCATCTTGTATAACCTAAATATTAATTTTAAAATAAATTTGAATAATAGATAACCGTAATTGAGTGAGATATGACCATTTTTTTAAAACACAATACATCAAAATATTTTCTAAAGTCATTTAGGGTTAATCAAATTATATCTAAAAATTAAATTAAAATTAAATCGGAACAATCGTTAACGCAAAGAGTTATTATATAATTTTCTTAATTCTGGTTGTGTTCAAACCGAAAAAACATCATTTGGCTATCTTGTATATGCGAAATAGTAAATGTAAATTATATTCGAATAATAAATAACAGTAATAGAGTGAGATATAATAATTTTTTTAAAAAACAATTCATAAGAAAAATTTTAAAAATAATTTACAGTCCATCAAATGAACTTCAAAAATTAAATTGGAATCAAATCAAACAATGCTATAATGATTATATGTTCTATTTTCTTAACCCTGGTTATGTCCAAAACTTAAAAAGGATCATTTGGGTCATCTTGTATAACCTAAATATTAATTTTAAAATAAATTTGAATAATAGATAAGCGTAATTGAGCGAGATATGACTATTTTTTTTAAACACAATATATTAAAATATTTTTAAAAATCATTTAGTGTTAATCAAATTATATCTAAAAATTAAATTAAAATTAAATGGGAAAATCGCCAACGCTATTAGTTATTACATTTTCTTAACTCTGGTTGTGTTCAAACCGTAAAAAACATCATTTGGCTATCTTGTATATGCGAAATAGTAAATGTAAATTATATTCGAATAATAAATAACAGTAATAGAGTGAGATATAATAATTTTTTTAAAAAACAATTCATAAGAAAAATTTTAAAAATAATTTACGCTACATCAAATGAACTTCAAAAATTAAATTGGAATCAAATCGGACAATGCTATAATGATTAATTGTTCTATTTTCTTAACCCTGGTTATGTCCAAAACTTAAAAAGGATCATTTGGGTCATCTTGTATAACCTAAATATTAATTTTAAAATAAATTTGAATAATAGATAACCGTAATTGAGTGAGATATGACTATTTTTTTTAAACACAATATATCAAAATATTTTTAAAAATCATTTAGGATTAATCAAATTATATCTATAAATTAAATCGGAACAATCGTTAATGCGAAGAGTTATTATATTTTCTTAATTCTGGTTGTGTTCAAACCGTAAAAAACATCATTTGGCTATCTTGTATATGCGAAGTAGTAAATTTAAATTATATTCGAATAATAGATATGAATAATAGAGTGAGATATAATTATTTTTTTAAAAAACAATTCATAAGAAAAAATTTAAAAATAATTTATAGTACATTAAATGAACTTAAAAGATTAAATTGGAATCCAATGTGACAATGCTATTATTGATTATAATTATGATAATAATATTGACTATAATATAAATAATAATTTTAAAATAAATTTGAATAATAGATAAGCGTAATTGAGCGAGATATGACTATTTTTTTTAAACACAATATATTAAAATATTTTTAAAAATCATTTAGTGTTAATCAAATTATATCTAAAAATTAAATTAAAATTAAATGGGAAAATCGCCAACGCTATTAGTTATTACATTTTCTTAACTCTGGCTGTGTTCAAACCCCAAAAAACATCATTTGCCTATCTTGTATATGCGAAATAGTTAATTTAAATTATATTCGAATAATAGAGATTAGTAATAGAGTGAGATATAATTATTTTTTTAAAAAAGAAATAAGAAAAATTTTAAAAATAATTTACAGTACATCAAATGAACTTCAAAAATTAAATTGGAATCAAATCGGACAATGCTATAATGATTAATTGTTCTATTTTCATAACCCTGGTTATGTCCAAAACTTAAAAAGGATCAATTGAGTCATCTTGTATAACCTAAATATTAGTTTTAAAATAAATTTGAATAAAAGATAACCGTAATTGAGTGAGATATGACTATTTTTTTTAAACACAATACATCAAAATATTTTTAAAAATCATTTAGGGTTAATCAAATTATATCTGAAAATTGAATTAAAATTATATCGGAACAATCGCCAACGCTATTAGTTATTACATTTTCTTAACTCTGGTTGTGTTCAAATCGCAAAAAACATCATTTGGCTATCTTGTATATGCGAAATAGTAAGTTTAAATTATAATCGAATAATAGATATAAGTAATAGGGTGAGATATAATTATTTTTTTAAAAAACAATTCATAAGAAAAATTTTAAAAATAATTTACAGTCCATCAAATGAACCTCAAAGATTAAATTGGAATCAAATCGGACAATGCTATAATGATTAATTGTTCTATTTTCTTAACCCTTGTTATGACCAAAACTTAAATAGGATCATTTGAGTCATCTTGTATAACCTTAATATTAATTTTAAAATAAATTTGGATAATAGATAACCGTAATTGAGTGAGATATGACTATTTTTGTAAAACATAATACTTAAAATTATTTTTAAAAATTATTTAGGGTTAATCAAATTATATCTAAAAATTTAATTAAAATTAAATTGGAACAATCGCCAACCAATTCTAAATATTAATTTTGAATTATATTTAAATAAAAGATAACCGTAACTGAGTGAGATATGACTATTTTTTTAAAACATAATACATAAAACTATTTTTAAAAATCATTTAGGGTTAATCAAATATTAAATTATATATTATTAATTATATATTATAATATTATATATTATTATATAGTATAATATATTATTAATCTTAATATTAAATTATAATTAAATCGGAACAATCGGTAACGCGAAGAGTTATTATATTTTCTTAATTCTGGTTGTGTTAAAACCGTAAAAAACATCATTTGGCTATCTTGTATATGCGAAATAGTAAATGTAAATTATATTCGAATAATAAATAACAGTATTAGAGTGAGATATAATAATTTTTTTAAAAAACAATTCATAAGAAAAATTTTAAAAATAATTTACGGTACATAAAATGAACTTCAAAAATTAAATTGGAATCAAATCGGACAATGCTATAATGATTAATTGTTCTATTTTCTTAACCCTGGTTATGTCCAAAACCTAAAAAGGATCATTTGAGTCATCTTGTATAACCTAAATATTAATTTTAAAATAAAGTTGAATAATAGATAACCGTAATTGAGTGAGATATGACTATTTTTTTTAAACACAATATTTTAAAATATTTTTAAAAATCATTTAGGGTTAATCAAATTATATCTAAAAATTAAATTAAAATTAAATCGGAACAATCGTTAATGCGAAGAGTTATTATATTTTCTTAATTCTGGTTGTGTTCAAATCGTAAAAAACATCATTTGGCTATCTTGTATATGCGAAATAGTAAATTTAAATTCTATTCGAATAATAGATAACAGTAATAGAGTGAGATATAATAATTTTTTTAAAAAACAATTCATAAGAAAAATTTTAAAAATTATTTACAGTCCATCAAATGAACTTCAAAAATTAAATTGGAATCAAATCGGACAATGCTATAATGATTATATGTTCTATTTTCTTAACCCTGGTTATGTCCAAAACTTAAAAAGGATCATTTGGGTCATCTTGTATAACCTAAATATTAATTTTAAAATAAATTTGAATAATAGATAAGCGTAATTGAGCGAGATATGACTATTTTTTTTAAACACAATATATTAAAATATTTTTAAAAATCATTTAGTGTTAATCAAATTTTATCTAAAAATTAAATTAAAATTAAATGGGAAAATCGCCAACGCTATTAGTTATTACATTTTCTTAACTCTGGTTGTGTTCAAACCGTAAAAAACATCATTTGGCTATCTAGTATATGCGAAATAGTAAATGTAAATTATATTCGAATAATAAATAACAGTAATAGAGAGATATAATTATTTTTTTAAAAAACAATTCATAAGAAAAATTTTAAAAATAATTTACAGTCCATCAAATGAACTTCAGAAATTAAATTGGAATCAAATCGGACAATGCTATAATGATTATATGTTCTATTTTCTTAACCCTGGTTATGTCCAAAACTTAAAAAGGATCATTTGGGTCATCTTGTATAACCTAAATATTAATTTTAAAATAAATTTGAATAATAGATAAGCGTAATTGAGCGAGATATGACTATTTTTTTTAAACACAATATATCAAAATATTTTTAAAATTCATTTAGGGTTAATCAAATTATATCTAAAAATTAAATTAAAATTAAATCGGAATAATCGCCAACCCTATTAGTTATTACATTTTCTTAACTCTGGTTGTGTTCAAACCGCAAAAAACATCATTTGGCTATTTTGTATATGCAAAATAGTAAATTTAAATTATATTCGAATAATAGATATCAGTAATAGAGTGAGATATAGTTATTTTTTTAAAAAACAATTCATAAGAAAAATTTTAAAAATAATTTACAGTCCATCAAATGAACTTCAAAGATTAAATTGGAATCAAATCGGACAATGCTATAATGATTAATTGTTATATTTTCTTAACCCTGGTTATGTCCAAAACTTAAAAAGGATCAATTGAGTCAACTTGTATAACCTAAATATTAATTTTAAAATAAATTTGAATAATAGATAACCGTAATTGAGTGAGATATGACTATTTTTGTAAAACATAATACTTAAAATTATTTTTAAAAATTATTTAGGGTTAATCAAATTATATCTAAAAATTTAATTAAAATTAAATTGGAACAATCGCCAACCAATTATAAATATTAATTTTAAATTATATTTAAATAAAAGATAACCGTAATTGAGTGAGATTTTATTTTTTTAAAACATAATACATAAAACTATTTTTAAAAATCATTTAGGGTTAATCAAATTATATCTAAAAATTGAATTAAAATTAAATCGGAACAATCGCCAACGCTATTAGTTATTACATTTTCTTTACTCTGGTTGTGTTCAAACCGTAAAAAACATCATTTGGCTATCTTGTATATGGGAAATAGTAAATATAAATTATATTCGAATAATAGATAACAGTAATAGAGTGAGATATAATTATTTTTTTAAAAAATAAATCATAAGAAAAATTTTAAAAATAATTTACAGTACATCAAATGTACTTCAGAAATTAAATTGGAATCAAATCGGACAATGCAATAATGATTAATTGTTCTATTTTCTTAACCCTGATTATGTCCAAAACTTAAATAGGATCATTTGAGTCATCTTGTATAACCTAAATATTAATTTTAAAATAAATTTGAATAATAGATAACCGTAATTGAGGGAGATATGACAATTTTTTTTAAACACAATACATTAAAAAATTTAAATAATTATTTAGGGTTAAACAAATTATATCTAAAAATTAAATTGAAATCATATCGGAGCAATAGCTATAGGTTATAGTAATCGATTTTCTTTATCCTGGTTATGTCCAAAACATAAAAAGGATCAGTTATGTCATCTTGTATAACCTAAATATTAATTTTTTAAATAAATTTGAATAATAGATAACCGTAATTGAGTGAGATATGACTATTTTTTTTAAACACAATACATCAAAATATTTTTAAAAGTCATGTAGGGTTAATCAAATTATATCTAAAAATTAAATTAAAATTAAAACGAAACAATCTTTAACGCTATTAGTTATTATATTTTCTTAATTCTGGTTGTGTTCAAACCGCAAAAAACATCATTGGGCTATCTTGTATATGCGAAATAGTAAATTTAAATTCTATTCGAATAATAGATAACAGTAATAGAGTGAGATATAATTATTTTTTTAAAAAACAATTCATAAGAAAAATTTTAAAAATTATTTACAGTACATCAAATGAACTTCAAAGATTAAATTGGAATCAAATCGGACAATGCAATAATGACTAATTGTTCTAATTTCTTAACCCTGGTTATGTCCAAAACTTAAAAAGGATCATTTGAGTCATCTTGTATAACCTAAATATTAATTTTAAATTTAATTTGAATAATAGATAACCGTAATTGAGTGAGATATTACTATTTTTTTTAAACACAATATATCAAATTATTTGTAAAAATCATTTAGGGTTAATCAAATTATATCTAAAAATTGAATTAAAATTAAATCGGAACAATCGCCAACCCTATTAGTTATTACATTTTCTTAATTCTGGTTGTGTTCAAGCAGCAAACAACATCATTTGACTATCTTGTTTATGTGAAATAGTTAATTTAAATTATATTCGAATAATAGATATTAGTAATAGAGTGAGATATATTTATTTTTTTAGAAAACAATTCATAAGAAAAATTTTAAAAATAATTTACAGTACATCAAGTGAACTTCAAAAGTTAAATTGAAATCAAATCGGACAATGCTATGTGTCCATAGCATTGTCCTATTTCAAAAAACTTAAAAAGGATCAATTGAGTCATCTTGTATAACCTAAATATTAATTTTAAAATAAATTTGAATAGATAACCGTAATTGAGTGAGATATGACTATTTTTTCTAAACACAATATATCAAAATATTTTTAAAAATCATTTAGGGTTAATCAAATTATATCTAAAAATTTAATTAAAATTAAATCGGAACAATCGCCAACCCTATTAGTTATTACATTTTCTTAACTCTGGTTGTGTTCAAACCGCAAAAAACATCATTTGGCTATCTTGTCTATGCGAAATAGTAAGTTTAAATTATAATCGAATAATAGATATAAGTAATAGGGTGAGATATAATTATTTTTTTAAAAAACAAATCATAAGAAAAATTTTAAAATCAATTTACAGTACATCAAATGAACTTCAAAGATTAAATTGGAATCAAATCGGACAATGCTATAATGAATAATTGTTCTATTTTCTTAACCCTGGTTATGTCCAAAACTTAAAAAGGATCATTCGAGTCATCTTGTATAACCTAAATATTAATTTTAAAATAAATTTGAATAGATAACCGTAATTGAGTGAGATATGACTATTTTTTTTAAACACAATATATCAAAATATTTTTAAAAATCATTTAGGTTTAATCAAATTATATCAAAAATTCAATCGGAACAATCGTTAATGCGAAGAGTTATTATATTTTCTTAATTCTGGTTGTGTTCAAACCGTAAAAAACATCATTTGTCTATCTTGTATATGCGAAATAGTAAATGTAAATTATATTCGAATAATAAATAACAGTAATAGAGTGAGATATAATTATTTTTTTAGAAAACAATTCATAAGGAAAATTTTTAAAATAATTTACAGTCCATCAAATGAACTTCAAAGATTAAATTGGAATCAAATCGGACAATGCTATAATGATTAATTGTTCTATTTCCTTAACCCTGGTTATGTCCAAAACTTAAATAGGATCATTTAAGTCATCTTGTATAACCTAAATATTCATTTTAAATTAAATTTTTATAATAGATAACCGTAATTGAGTGAGATATGACTATTTTTTTTAAACACAATACATCAAAATATTTTTAAAAATCATTTAGGGTTAATCAAATTATATCTGAAAATTGAATTAAAATTAAATCGGAACAATCGCCAAGGCTATTAATTATTACATTTTCTAGACTCTGGTTGTGTTCAAACCGCAAAAAACATCATTTGGCTATCTTGTATATGCGAAATAGTAAGTTTAAATTATAATCGAATAATAGATATAAGTAATAGGGTGTGATATAATTATTTTTTTAAAAAACAATTCATAAGAAAAATTTTAAAATCAATTTACAATACATCAAATGAACTTCAAAGATTAAATTGGAATCAAATCGGACAATGCTATAATGATTAATTGTTCTATTTTCTTAACCCTGGGTATGTCCAAAACTTAAAAAGGATCATTTGAGTCATCTTGTATAACCTAAATATTAATTTTAAAATAAATTTGAATAATAGATAACCGTAATTGAGTGAGATATGACTATTTTTTTTAAACACAATATATTAAAATATTTTTAAAAATCATTTTGGGGTTAATCAAATTATATCTAAAAATTAAATTAAAATTAAATCGGAACAATCGTTAACGCGAAGAGTTATTATATTTTCTTAATTCTGATTGTGTTCAAACCGTAAAAAACATGATTTGGCTATCTTGTATATGCGAAATAGTAAATGTTAATTATATTCGAATAATAAATAACAGTAATAGAGTGAGATATAGTTATTTTTTTAAAAAACAATTCACAAGAAAAATTTTAAAAATAATTTACAGTACATCAAATGAACATCAAAAATTAAATTGGAATAAAATCGGACAATGCCATAATGATTAATTGTTCTATTTTCTTAACCCTGTTTATAGTCAAAACTTAAAAAGGATCATTTGGGTCATCTTTCATAACCTAGATATTTATTTTAAAATAAATTTGAATCATAGATAAGCGTAATTGAGCGAGATATGACTATTTTTTTTAAACGCAATACATCAAAATATTTTAAAAAATTACTTAGGGTTAAACAAATTATATCTAAAAATTAAATTGAAATCATATCGGAACAATAGCTATAGGTAATAGAAATCTATTTTCATTATTCTGGTTATGTCCAAAACTTAAAAAGGATCAATTGAGTCATCTTGTATAACCTAAATATTAATTTTAAAATAAATTTGAATAATAGATAACCGTAATTGAGTGAGATATGACTATTTTTTTTAAACACAATACATCAACATATTTTTAAAAATCATTTAGGGTTAATCAAATTATATCTGAAAATTGAATTAAAATTAAATCGGAAAAATCGCCAACGCTATTAGTTATTACATTTTCTTAACTCTGGTTGTGTTCAAACCGCAAAAAACATCATTTAGCTATCTTGTATATGCGAAATAGTAAATTTAAATTATACTCGAATAATAGATATCAGTAATAGAGTGAGATATAATAGTTTTTTTAAAAAACAATTTATAAGAAAAATTTTAAAAATAATTTACAGTACATCAAATGAAATTCAAAAATTAAATTGGAGTCAAATCAGACAATGCCATAATTATTAATTGTTTTATATTCTTAACCCTGGTTATGTCCAAAACTTAAAAAGGATCATTTGTGTCATCTTGTATAACCTAAATATTAATTTTAAAATAAATTTTAATAATAGATAACCGTAATTGAGTGAGATATGACTATTTTTTTTAAACGCAATACATTAAAATCTTTTTAAAAATCATTTAGGGTTAATCAAATTTTATCTAAAAATTAAATTAATATTAAATCGGAACAATCGTTAACGCTATTAGTTATTACATTTTCTTAACTCTGGTTGTGTTTAAACTGTAAAAAACATCATTTGGCTATCTTGTATATGCGAAATTGTAAATATAAATTATATTCGAATAATAGATAACAGTAATAGAGTGAGATATAATTATTTTTTTAAAAAACAATTCATAAGAAAAATTTTAAAAATAATTTACAGTACATCAAATGAACTTCAAAAATTAAATTGGAATCAAATCGGACAATGCTATAATGATTAAATGTACTATTTTCTAAACCCTGGTTATGTCCAAAACTTAAAAGGGATTATTTGGGTCAGCTTGTATAACCTAAATATGAATTTTAAAATAAATTTGAATAATAAGTAACCTTAATTGAGTGAGATATGACTATTTTTTCAAACACAATACATTAAAATATTTTTAAAAATCATTTAGGGTTAATCAAATTATATCTAAAAATTAAATCGGAACAGTCGTTAACGCTATTATTTATTACATTTTCTTAACTCTGGTCATGTCCAAAACTTAAAAAGGATCATTTGGGTCATCTTGTATAACCTAAATATTAATTCTAAAATAAATTTGAATAATAGATAAGCGTAATTGAGCGAGATATGACTATTTTTTTTAAACGCAATACATCATAATATTTTAAAAAATTACTTAGGGTTAAACAAATTATATCTAAAAATTAAATTGAAATCATATCGGAACAATAGCTATAGGTAATAGAAATCTATTTTCTTTATTCTGGTTATGTCCAAAACTTAAAAAGGATCAATTGAGTCATCTTGTATAACCTAAATATTAATTTTAAAATAAATTTGAATAATAGATAACCGTAATTGAGTGAGATATGACTATTTTTTTTAAACACAATACATCAAAATATTTTTAAAAATCATTTAGGGTTAATCAAATTATATCTGAAAATTGAATTAAAATTAAATCGGAACAATCGCCAACGCTATTAGTTATTACATTTTCTTAACTCTGGTTGTGTTCAAACCGCAAAAAACATCATTTGGCTATCTTGTATATGCGAAATAGTAAGTTTAAATTATAATCGAATAATAGATATAAGTAATAGGGTGAGATATAATTATTTATTTAAAAAACAATTCATAAGAAAAATTTTAAAATCAATTTACAGTACATCAAATGAACTTCAAAGATTAAATTGGAATCAAATCGGACAATGCTATAATGAATAATTGTTCTATTTTCTTAACCCTGGTTATGTCCAAAACTTAAAAAGGATCATTCGAGTCATCTTGTATAACCTAAATATTAATTTTAAAATAAATTTGAATAGATAACCGTAATTGAGTGAGATATGACTATTTTTTTTAAACACAATATATTAAAATATTTTTAAAAATCTTTTAGAATTAATCAAATTATATCTAAAAATTAAATTAAAATTAAATCGGAACAATAGTTAACGCGAAGAGTAATTATATTTTCTTAATTCTGGTTGTGTTCAAACCGTAAAAAACATCATTTGGCTATCTTGTATATGCGAAATAGTAAATGTAAATTATATTCGAATAATAAATAACAGTAATAGAGTGAGATATAATTATTTTTTTAAAAACCAATTCACAAGAAAAATTTTAAAAATAATTTACAGTACATCAAATGAACATCAAAAATTAAATTGGAATAAAATCGGACAATGCTATAATTATTAATTGTTCTGTTTTCTTAACCCTGGTTATGTCCAAAACTTAAAAAGGATCATTTGGGTCATCTTTCATAACCTAGATATTAATTTTAAAATAAATTTGAATAATAGATAAGCGTAATTGAGCGAGATATGACTATTTTTTTTAAACGCAATACATCAAAATATTTTAAAAAATTACTTAGGGTTAAACAAATTATATCTAAAAATTATATTGAAATCATATCGGAACAATAGCTATAGGTAATAGAAATCTATTTTCTTTATTCTGGTTATATCCAAAACTTAAAAAGGATCAATTGAGTCATCTTGTATAACCTAAATATTAATTTTAAAATAAATTTGAATAATAGATAACCGTAATTGAGTGAGATATGACTATTTTTTTTAAACACAATATATCAAAATATTTTTTAAAATCATTTAGGGTTAATCAAATTATATGTAAAAATTAAATTAAAATTAAATCGGAACAATCGTTAACGCGAAGAGTTATTATATTTTCTTAATTTTGGTTGTGTTCAAACCGTAAAAAACATCATTTGGCTATCTTGTATATGCGAAATAGTAAATGTAAATTATATTTGAATAATAAATAACAGTAATAGAGTGAAATATAATTATTTTTTTAAAAAACAATTCATAATTAAAATTTTAAAAATAATTTACAGTACATCAAATGAACTTTAAAAATTAAATTGGAATCAAATCGGACAATGCTATAATGATTAATTGCTCTATTTTCTTAACCCTGGTTATGTCCAAAACTTAAAAAGGATCATTTGTGTCATCTTGTATAACCTAAATATTAATTTTAAAATAAATTTGAATAATAGATAACCGTAATTGAGTGAGATATGACTATTTTTTTTAAACACAATATATCAAAATATTTTTTAAAATCATTTAGGGTTAATCAAATTATATCTGAAAATTGAATTAAAATTAAATCGGAAAAATCGCCAACGCCATTAGTTATTACATTTTCTTATCTCTGGTTGTGTTCAAACCGCAAAAAACATCATTTCGCTTTCTTGTATATGCGAAATAGTAAATTTAAATTATATTCGAACAATAGATATCAGTAATAGAGTGAGATATAATAATTTTTTTTAAAAAATAATTTATAAGGAAAATTTTAAAAATAATTTACAGTACATCAAATGAACTTCAAAAATTAAATTGGAGTCAAATCAGACAATGCCATAATGATTAATTGTTATATATTCCTTACCCTGGTTATGTCCAAAACCTAAAAAGGATCATTTGTGTCATCTTGTATAACCTAAATATTAATTTTAAAATAAATTTGAATAATAGATAACCGTAATTGAGTGAGATATGACTATTTTTTTTAAACACAATACATTAAAATCTTTTTAAAAATCATTTAGGGTTAATCAAATTTTATCTAAAAATTAAATTAAAATTAAATCGGAACAATCGGTAACGCTATTAGTTATTACATTTTCTTAAGTCTGGTTGTGTTTAAACCGTAAAAAACATCATTTGGCTATCTTGTATATGCGAAATTGTAAATATAAATTATATTCGAATAATAGATAACAGTAATAGAGTAAGATATAATTATTTTTTTAAAAAACAATTCATAAGAAAAATTTTAAAAATAATTTACAGTCAAATGAATCAAATGAACTTCAAAAATTAAATTGGAATCAAATCGGACAATGCTATAATGATTAATTGTTCTATTTTCCTAACCCTGGTTATGTCCAAAACTTAAAAAGGATCATATGAGTCATCTTGCATAACCTAAATATTAATTTTAAAATAAATTTGAATAATAGATAACAGTAATAGAGTGAGATATAATAATTTTTTTAAAAAACAATTCATAAGAAAAATTTTAAAAATAATTTACAGTCCATCAAATGAACTTCAAAGATTATATTGGAATCAAATCGGACAATGCTATAATGATTAATTGTTCTATTTTCTTAACCCTGGTTATGTCCAAAACTTAAAAAGGATCATATGAGTCATCTTGCACAACCTAAATATTAATTTTAAAATAAATTTGAATAATAGATAACAATAATAGAGTGAGATATAATTATTTTTTTAAAAAACAATTCATAAGAAAAATTTTAAAAATAATTTACAGTCCATCAAATGAACTTCAAAGATTATATTGGAATCAAATCGGACAATGCTATAATGATTAATTGTTCTATTTTCTTAACCCTGGTTATGTCCAAAACTTAAAAAGGATCATATGAGTCATCTTGCACAACCTAAATATTAATTTTAAAATAAATTTGAATAATAGATAACAGTAATAGAGTGAGATATGATCATTTTTTTTAAACACAATATATCAAAATATTTTTAAAAATCATTTAGGGTTAATCAAATTATATCTAAAAATTAAATTAAAATTAAATCGGAACAATCGTTAACGCTATTAGTTATTATATTTTCTTAATTGGGTTGTGTTCAAACCGTAAAAAACATCATTTGGATATCTTGTATATGCGAAATAGTAAATTTAAATTATATTCGAATAATAGATAATAGTAATAGAGTGAGATATAATTATTTTTTTAAAAAACAATTCATAAGAAAAATTTTAAAAATAGTTTACAGTCCATCAAATGAAGTTCAAAGATTAAATTGGAATCAAATCGGACAATGCTATAATGATTAATTGTTCTATTTTCTTAACCCTGGTTATGTCCAAAACTTAAAAAGGATCATTTGAGTAACCTTGTATAAGCTAAATATACATTTTAAAATTAATTCGAATAATAGATAACCGCACTTGAGTGAGATATGACGATTTTTTTAAAACACAATACATTAAAATATTTTTAAAAATCATTTAGGGTTAATCAAATTATATCTAAAAATTAAATTAAAATTAAATCGAAACAATCGTTATTGCTATTAGTTATTATATTTTCTTAATTCTGGTTGTGTTCAAACCGTAAAGAACATCATTTGGCTATCTTGTATATGCGAAAAATTAAATTTAAATCATATTCGAATAATAGATGACAGTAATAGAGTGAGATATAATTATTTTTTTAAAAAACAATTCATAAGAAAATTTGTGTTCAAACCGTAAAGAACATCATTTGGCTATCTTGTATATGCGAAAAATTAAATTTAAATCATATTCGAATAATAGATAACAGTAATAGAGTGAGATATAATTATTTTTTTAAAAAACAATTCATAAGAAAATTTAAAAAAATAATATACAGTAAATCAAATGAACTTCAAAAATTAAATTGGAATCAAATCGGACAATGCTATAATGATTAATCGTTCTATTTTCTTAACCCTGGTTATGTCCAAAACTTAAAAAGGATCATTTGAGTAACCTTGTATAAGCTAAATATACATTTTAAAAGAAATTCGAATAATAGATAACCGCACTTGAGTGAGATATGACTATTTTTTTAAAACACAATACATTAAAATATTTTTAAAAATCATTTAGGGTTAATCAAATTATATCTAAAAATTAAATCGAAACAATCGTTATTGCTATTAGTTATTATATTTTCTTAATTCTAGTTGTGTTTGAACCGTAAAGAACATCATTTGGCTATCTTGTATATGCGAAAAATTAAATTTAAATCATATTCGAATAATAGATAACAGTAATAGAGTGAGATATAATTATTTTTAAAAAACAGTTCATAAGAAAAATTTTAAAAATAATTTACAGTCCATCAAATGAACTTCAAAGATTAAATTGGAATCAAATCCCACAATGCTATAATGATTAATTGTTCTATTTTCTTAACCCTGTTTATGTCCAAAACTTAATAAGGATCATTTGAGTCATCTTGTATAACCTAAATATTAATTTTAAAATAAATTTGAATAATAGATAACCGTAATTGAGTGAGATATGATTATTTTTTTTAAACACAATGCAGCAAAATATTTTTAAAAATCATTTAGGGTTAATCAAATTATATCGAAAAATTAAATTAAAATTAAATCGGAACAATCTTTAACGCTATTAGTTATTATATTTTCTTAATTCTGGTTGTGTTCAAACCGTAAAAAACATCATTTGGATATCTTGTATATGCGAAATAGTAAATTTAAATTATATTCGAATAATAGATAACAGTAATAGAGTGAGATATAATTATTTTTTTAAAAAACAATTCATAAGAAAAATTTTAAAAATAATTTACAGTCCATCAAATGAAGTTCAAAGATTAAATTGGAATCAAATCGGACAATGCTATAATGATTAATTGTTCTATTTTCTTAACCCTGGTTATGTCCAGAACTTAAAAAGGATCATTTGAGTCATCTTGATAACCTAAATATTAATTTTAAAATAAATTTGAATAATAGATAACCGTAATTGAGTGAGATATGATCATTTTTTTTAAACACAATATATCAAAATATTTTTAAAAATCATTTAGGGTTAATCAAATTATATCTAAAAATTAAATTAAAATTAAATCGGAACAATCGTTAACGCTATTAGTTAATATATTTTCTTAATTGGGTTGTGTTCAAACCGTAAAAAACATCATTTGGATATCTTGTATATGCGAAATAGTAAATTTAAATTATATTCATATAATAGATAACAGTAATAGAGTGAGATATAATTATTTTTTTTAAAAAACAATTCATAAGAAAAATTTTAAAAATAATTTACAGTCCATCAAATGAAGTTCAAAGATTAAATTGGAATCAAATCGGACAATGCTATAATGATTAATTGTTCTATTTTCTTAACCCTGGTTATGTCCAAAACTTAAAAAGGATCATTTGAGTCATCTTGATAACCTAAATATTAATTTTAAAATAAATTTGAATAATAGATAACCGTAATTGAGTGAGATATGATAATTTTTTTTAAACACAATGCAGCAAAATATTTTTAAAAATCATTTGGGGTTAATCAAATTATATCGAAAAGTGAAATTAAAATTAAATCGGAACAATCTTTAACGCTATTAGTTATTATATTTTCTTAATTCTGGTTGTGTTCAAACCGTAAAGAACATCATTTGGCTACCTTGTATATGCGAAAAATTAAATTTAAATCATATTCGAATAATAGATAACAGTAATAGAGTGAGAAATAATTATTTTTTTAAAAAACAATTCATAAGAAAATTTAAAAAAATAATATACAGTAAATCAAATGAACTTCAAAAATTAAATTGGAATCAAATCGGGCAATGCTATAATGATTAATCGTTCTATTTTCTTAACCCTGGTTATGTCCAAAACTTAAAAAGGATCATTTGAGTAATCTTGTATAAGCTGAATATACATTTTAAAATAAATTCGAATAATAGATAACCGCACTTGAGTGAGATATGACTATTTTTTTAAAACACAATACATTAAAATATTTTAAAAAATCATTTAGGGTTAATCAAATTATATCTAAAAATTAAATTAAAATTAAATTGAAACAATCGTTATTGCTATTAGTTATTATATTTTCTTAATTCTGGTTGTGTTTAAACCGTAAAGAACATCATTTGGCTATCTTGCATATGCGAAAAATTAAATTTAAATCATATTCAAATAATAGATAACAGCAATAGAGTGAGATATAATTATTTTTTTAAAAAACAGTTCATAAGAAAATTAAAAAAAATAATTTACAGTAAATCAAATGAGCTTCAAAAATTAAATTGGAATCAAATCGGACAATGCAATAATGATTAATCGTTCTATTTTCTTAAACCTGGTTATGTCCAAAACCTAAAAAGGATCATTTGAGTAATCTTGTACAAGCTAAATATTAATTTTAAAATTTTTTAATAATGATAACCGTAATTGAGTGAGATATGACTATTTTTTTAAAACACAATACATTAAAAAATGTAAATAATGATTTATGGTTAAACAAATTATATCTAAAAATTAAATTGAAATCATATCGGAACAATAGCTATAGGTAATAGTAATCGATTTTCTTTATCCTGGTTATGTCCAAAACATTAAAAGGATCAGTTATGTCATCTTGTATAACCTAAATATTAATTTTTTAAATAAATTTGAATAATAGATAACCGTAATTGAGCGAGATATGACTATTTTTTTTAAACACAATACATCAAAATATTTTAACAAATTACTTAGGGTTAAACAAATTATATCTAAAAATTAAATTGAAATCATATTAGAACAATAGCTATAGATAATAGAAATCGATTTTCTTTATTCTGGTTATTTCCAAAACTTAAAAAGGATCATTTGAGTCATCTTGTATAACCTAAATATTAATATTAAAATAAATTTGAATAATAGATAACCGTAATTGAGTGAGATATGACTATTTTTTTTAAACACAATATATCAAAATATTTTTAAAAGTCATTTAGGTTTAATCAAATTATATCTAAAAATTAAATTAAAATTAAATCGGAACAATCGTTAACGCGAAGAGTTATTATATTTTCTTAATTCTGGGTGTGTTCAAACCGTAAAAAATATCATTTGGCTATCTTGTATATGCTAAATAGTAAATGAAAATTATATTCGAATAATAAATAACAGTAATAGAGTGAGATATAATTATTTTTTTAAAAAACAATTCATAAGAAAAATTTTAAAAGTAATTTACAGTCCATCAAATGAACTTCAAAGATTAAATTGGAATCAAATCGGACAATGCTATAATGATTAATTGTTCTATTTTCTTAACCCTGTTTATGTCCAAAACTTAATAAGGATCATTTGAGTCATCTTGTATAACCTAAATATTAATTTTAAAATAAATTTGAATAATAGATAACCGTAATTGAGTGAGATATGAACATTTTTTTTAAACACAATATATCAAAATATTTTTAAAAGTCATTTAGGTTTAATCAAATTAGATCTAAAAATTAAATTAAAATTAATTCGGAACAATCGTTAACGCGAAGAGTTATTATATTTTCTTAATTCTGGTTGTGTTCAAACCGTAAAAAATATCATTTGGCTATCTTGTATATGCGAAATAGTAAATGAAAATTATACTCGAATAATAAATAACAGTAATAGAGTGAGATATAATTATTTTTTTAAAAATCAATTCATAAGAAAAATTTTAAAAGTAATTTACAGTCCATCAAATGAACTTCAAAGATTAAATTGAAATCAAATCGGACAATGCTATAATGATTAATTGTTCTATTTTCTTAACCCTGGTTATGTTCAAAACTTAAAAAGGATCATTTGGGTCATCTTGATAACCTAAATATTAATTTTAAATTATATTTGAATAATAGATAACCGTAATTGAATGAGATATGACTATTTTTTTTAAACACAATACATTAAAATATTTTAAAAAATTACTTAGGGTTAAACAAATTATATCTAAACAATAAGTTAAAATCATATCGGAACTATAGCTATAGGTAATTGAAATCGATTTTCTTGATTCTGGTTATGTCCAAAACTTAAAAAGGATCATTTGAGTCATCTTGTATAACCTAAATATTAATTTTAAAATAAATTGAATAATAGATAACCGTAATTGAGTGAGATATGATCATTTTTTTTTAAACACAATATATCAAAATATTTTTAAAAATCATTTAGGGTTAATCAAATTATATCTAAAAATTAAATTAAAATTAAATCGGAACAATCGTTAACGCTATTAGTTATTATATTTTCTTAATTCGGTTGTGTTCAAACCGTAAAAAACATCATTTGGATATCTTGTATATGCGAAATAGTAAATTTAAATTATATTCGAATAATAGATAACAGTAATAGAGTGAGATATAATTATTTTTTTAAAAAACAATTCATAAGAAAAATTTTAAAAATAATTTACAGTCCATCAAATGAACTTCAAAGATTAAATTGGAATCAAATCGGACAATGCTATAATGATTAATTGTTCTATTTTCTTAACCCTGTTTATGTCCAAAACTTAATAAGGTTCATTTGAGTCATCTTGTATAACCTAAATATTAATTTTAAAATAAATTTGAATAATAGATAACCGTAATTGAGTGAGATATGAACATTTTTTTTAAACACAATGCAACAAAATATTTAAAAATCATTTAGGGTTAATCAAATTATATCGAAAAATTAAATTAAAATTAAATCGGAACAATCTTTAACGCTATTAGTTATTATATTTTCTTAATTCTGGTTGTGTTCAAACCGTAAAGAACATCATTTGGCTATCTTGTATATGCGCAAAATTAAATTTAAATCATATTCGAATAATAGATAACAGTAATAGAGTGAGATATAATTATTTTTTTAAAAACAATTCATAAGAAAATTTAAAAAATTAATATACAGTAAATCAAATGAACTTCAAAAATTAAAATGGAATCAAATCGGACAATGCTATAATTATTAATCGTTCTATTTTCTTAACCCTGGTTATGTCCAAAACTTAAAAAGGATTATTTGAGTAATCTTGTATAAGCTAAATATACATTTTTAAATAAAAATCGAATAATAGATAACCGCACTTGAGCGAGATATGACTATTTTTTTAAAACACAATACATTAAAATATTTTTAAAAATCATTTAGGGTTAATCAAATTATATCTAAAAATTAAATCAAAACAATCGTTATTGCTATTAGTTATTATATTTTCTTAATTCTGGTTGTGTTTAAACCGTAAAGAACATCATTTGGCTATCTTGTATATGCGAAAAATTAAATTTAAATCATATTCGAATAATAGATAACAGTAATAGAGTGAGATATAATTTTTTTTTAAAAAACAGTTCATAAGAAAATTTAAAAAAATAAATTACAGAAAATCAAATGAACTTCAAAAATTAAATTGGAATCAAATTGGACAATGCTATAATGATTAATCGTTCTATTTTCTTAAACCTGGTTATGTCCAAAACTTAAAAAGGATCATTTGAGTCATCTTGTACAAGCTAAATATTAATTTTAAAATAAATTTGAATAATGATAACCGTAATTGAATGAGATATGACTATTTTTTTAAAACACAATACATAAAAAAATTGAAATAATTATTTAGGGTTAAACAAATTTTATCTAAAAATTAAATTGAAATCATATCAGAACAATAGCTATAGATAATAGTAATCGATTTTCTTTATCCTGGTTATGTCCAAAACATAAAAAGGATCAGTTATGTCATCTTGTATAACCTTAATTATAATTTTTTAAATAAATTTGAATAATAGATAACCGTAATTGAGGGAGATATGACTATTTTTTTTAAACACAATACATCAAAATATTTTAACAAATTACTTAGGGTTAAACAAATTATATCTAAAAATTAAATTGAAATCATATCAGAACAATAGCTATAGATAATAAAAATCGATTTTCTTTATTCTGGTTATGTCCAAAACTCAAAAAGGATCATTTGAGTCATCTTGTATAACCTAAATATTAATTTGAAAATAAATTTGAATAATAGATAACCTTAATTGAGTGTGATATGACTATTTTTTTAAAACACAATACATCAAAATATTTTTTAAAGTCATTTAGGGTTAATCAAATTATATCTAAAAATTAAATTAAAATTATAACGGAACAATCTTTAACGCTATTAGTTATTATATTTTTTTAATTCTGGTTGTGTTCAAACCGTAAAAAACATCATTTGGCTATCTTGTATCTGCAAAATAGTAAATTTAAATTCTATTCGAATAATAGATAACAGTAATAGAGTGAGTAATAATTATTTTTTTTAAAAACAATTCATAAGAAAAATTTTAAAAATAATTTACAGTACATCAAATGAACTTCAAAAATTAAATTGGAATCAAATCGGACAATGCAATAATGATTAATTGTTCTATTTTCTTAACCCTGGTTATGTCCAAAACTTAAAAAGGATCATTTGAGTCATCTTGTACAAGCTAAATATTAATTTTAAAATAAATTTGAATAATAGATAACCGTAATTGAGTGAGATATGAACATTTTTTTTAAACACAATATATCAAAATATTTTTAAAAGTCATTTAGGTTTAATCAAATTAGATCTAAAAATTAAATTAAAATTAATTCGGAACAATCGTTAACGCGAAGAGTTATTATATTTTCTTAATTCTGGTTGTGTTCAAACCGTAAAAAATATCATTTGGCTATCTTGTATATGCGAAATAGTAAATGAAAACTATACTCGAATAATAAATAACAGTAATAGAGTGAGATATAATTATTTTTTTTAAAATCAATTCATAAGAAAAATTTTAAAAGTAATTTACAGTCCATCAAATGAACTTCAAAGATTAAATTGAAATCAAATCGGACAATGCTATAATGATTAATTGTTCTATTTTCTTAACCCTGGTTATGTTCAAAACTTAAAAAGGATCATTTGGGTCATCTTGATAACCTAAATATTAATTTTAAATTATATTTGAATAATAGATAACCGTAATTGAATGAGATATGACTATTTTTTTTAAACACAATACATCAAAATATTTTAAAAAATTACTTAGGGTTAAACAAATTATATCTAAACAATAAGTTGAAATCATATCGGAACTATAGCTATAGGTAATTGAAATCGATTTTCTTGATTCTGGTTATGTCCAAAACTTAAAAAGGATCATTTGAGTCATCTTGTATAACCTAAATATTAATTTTAAAATAAATTGAATAATAGATAACCGTAATTGAGTGAGATATGATCATTTTTTTTTAAACACAATATATCAAAATATTTTTAAAAATTATTTAGGGTTAATCAAATTATATCTAAAAATTAAATTAAAATTAAATCGGAACAATCGTTAACGCTATTAGTTATTATATTTTCTTAATTCGGTTGTGTTCAAACCGTAAAAAACATCATTTGGATATCTTGTATATGCGAAATAGTAAATTTAAATTATATTCGAATAATAGATAACAGTAATAGAGTGAGATATAATTATTTTTTTAAAAAACAATTCATAAGAAAAATTTTAAAAATAATTTACAGTCCATCAAATGAACTTCAAAGATTAAATTGGAATCAAATCGGACAATGCTATAATGATTAATTGTTCTATTTTCTTAACCCTGTTTATGTCCAAAACTTAATAAGGTTCATTTGAGTCATCTTGTATAACCTAAATATTAATTTTAAAATAAATTTGAATAATAGATAACCGTAATTGAGTGAGATATGATCATTTTTTTTTAAACACAATATATCAAAATATTTTTAAAAATTATTTAGGGTTAATCAAATTATATCTAAAAATTAAATTAAAATTAAATCGGAACAATCGTTAACGCTATTAGTTATTATATTTTCTTAATTCTGGTTGTGTTTAAACCGTAAAGAACATCATTTGGCTATCTTGTATATGCGAAAAATTAAATTTAAATCATATTCGAATAATAGATAACAGTAATAGAGTGAGATATAATTTTTTTTTAAAAAACAGTTCATAAGAAAATTTAAAAAAATAATATACAGTAAATCAAATGAACTTCAAAAATTAAAATGGAATCAAATCGGACAATGCTATAATTATTAATCGTTCTATTTTCTTAACCCTGGTTATGTCCAAAACTTAAAAAGGATTATTTGAGTAATCTTGTATAAGCTAAATATACATTTTTAAATAAAAATCGAATAATAGATAACCGCACGTGAGCGAGATATGACTATTTTTTCAAAACACAATACATTAAAATATTTTTAAAAATCATTTAGGGTTAATCAAATTATATCTAAAAATTAAATCAAAACAATCGTTATTGCTATTAGTTATTATATTTTCTTAATTCTGGTTGTGTTTAAGCCGTAAAGAACATCATTTGGCTATCTTGTATATGCGAAAAATTAAATTTAAATCATATTCGAATAATAGATAACAGTAATAGAGTGAGATATAATTATTTTTTAAAAAACAGTTCATAAGAAAATTTAAAAAAATAAATTACAGTAAATCAAATGAACTTCAAAAATTAAATTGGAATCAAATTGGACAATGCTATAATGATTAATCGTTCTATTTTCTTAAACCTGGTTATGTCCAAAACTTAAAAAGGATCATTTGAGTCATCTTGTACAAGCTAAATATTAATTTTAAAATAAATTTGAATAATGATAACCGTAATTGAATGAGATATGACTATTTTTTTAAAACACAATACATAAAAAAATTGAAATAATTACTTAGGGTTAAACAAATTATATCTAAAAATTAAATTGAAATCATATCAGAACAATAGCTATAGATAATAAAAATCGATTTTCTTTATTCTGGTTATGTCCAAAACTCAAAAAGGATCATTTGAGTCATCTTGTATAACCTAAATATTAATTTGAAAATAAATTTGAATAATAGATAACCTTAATTGAGTGTGATATGACTATTTTTTTAAAACACAATACATCAAAATATTTTTTAAAGTCATTTAGGGTTAATAAAATTATATCTAAAAATTAAATTAAAATTAAAACGGAACAAACTTTAACGCTATTAGTTATTATATTTTCTTAATTCTGGTTGTGTTCAAACCGTAAAAAACATCATTTGGCTATCTTGTATATGCGAAATAGTAAATTTAAATTCTATTCGAATAATAGATAACAGTAATAGAGTGAGATATAATTCTTTTTTTTTTTTAAAACAATTCATAAGAAAAATTTTAAAAATAATTTACAGTACATCAAATGAACTTTAAAGAATAAATTGGAATCAAATCGGACAATGCTATAATGATTAATTGTTCTACTTTCTTAACCCTGGTTATGTCCAAAACTTAAAGAGGATCATTTGAGTCATCTTGATAATCTAAATATTAATTTTTAATTATATTTGAATAATAGATAACCGTAATTGAGTGAGATATGAATATTTTTTTGAAACATATTACATAAAACTATTTTTAAAAATCATTTAATCAAATTATATCTGAAAATTGAATTTAAATTAAATCGGAACAATCGCCAACGCTATTAGTTATTACATTTTCTTAACTCTGGTTGTGTTCAATTCGCAAAAAACATCATTTGGCTATCTTGTATATGCGAAATAGTAAATTTAAATTATATTCGAATAATAGATATCAGTAATAGAGTGGGATAACCCAACCCAACCCAACCCAACCCAACCCAACCCAACCCTATTACTTATTACATTTTCTTAATTCTGGTTGTGTTCAAACCGCAAAAAACCTCATTTGGCTATCTTGTATATGCGAAATAGTTAATTTAAATTATATTCGAATAATAGATATTAGTAATAGAGTGAGATATAATTATTTTTTTAAAAAACAATTCATAAGAAAAATTTTAAAAATAATTTAGTCCATCAAATGAACTTCAAAGATTAAATTGGAATCATATCGGACAATGCTATAATGATTAATTGTTCTATTTTCTTAACCCTGGTTATGTCCAAAACTTAAAAAGGATCATTTGAGTCATCTTGTATAACCTAAATATTAATTTTAAAATAAATTTGAATAATAGATAACCGTAATTGAGTGAGATATGACTATTTTTTTAAAACACAATACATTAAAAAATTTAAATAATTATTTAGGGTTAAACAAATTATATCTAAAAATTAAATTGAAATCATATCGGAACAATAGCTATAGGTTATAGTAATCGATTTTCTTTATCCTGGTTATGTCCAAAACATAAAAAGGATCAGTTATGTCATCTTGTATAACCTAAATATTAATTTTTTAAATAAATTTGAATAATAGATAACCGTAATTGAGTGAGATATGACTATTTTTTTTAAACACAATACATCAAAATATTTTTAAAAGTCATGTAGGGTTAATCAAATTATATCTAAAAATTAAATTAAAATTAAAACGAAACAATCTTTAACGCTATTAGTTATTATATTTTCTTAATTCTGGTTGTGTTCAAACCGCAAAAAACATCATTGGGCTATCTTGTATATGCGAAATAGTAAATTTAAATTCTATTCGAATAATAGATAACAGTAATAGAGTGAGATATAATTATTTTTTTAAAAAACAATTCATAAGAAAAATTTTAAAAATTATTTACAGTACATCAAATGAACTTCAAAGATTAAATTGGAATCAAATCGGACAATGCAATAATGACTAATTGTTCTAATTTCTTAACCCTGGTTATGTCCAAAACTTAAAAAGGATCATTTGAGTCATCTTGTATAACCTAAATATTAATTTTAAATTTAATTTGAATAATAGATAACCGTAATTGAGTGAGATATTACTATTTTTTTTAAACACAATATATCAAATTATTTGTAAAAATCATTTAGGGTTAATCAAATTATATCTAAAAATTGAATTAAAATTAAATCGGAACAATCGCCAACCCTATTAGTTATTACATTTTCTTAATTCTGGTTGTGTTCAAGCAGCAAACAACATCATTTGACTATCTTGTTTATGTGAAATAGTTAATTTAAATTATATTCGAATAATAGATATTAGTAATAGAGTGAGATATATTTATTTTTTTAGAAAACAATTCATAAGAAAAATTTTAAAAATAATTTACAGTACATCAAGTGAACTTCAAAAGTTAAATTGAAATCAAATCGGACAATGCTATGTGTCCATAGCATTGTCCTATTTCAAAAAACTTAAAAAGGATCAATTGAGTCATCTTGTATAACCTAAATATTAATTTTAAAATAAATTTGAATAGATAACCGTAATTGAGTGAGATATGACTATTTTTTCTAAACACAATATATCAAAATATTTTTAAAAATCATTTAGGGTTAATCAAATTATATCTAAAAATTTAATTAAAATTAAATCGGAACAATCGCCAACCCTATTAGTTATTACATTTTCTTAACTCTGGTTGTGTTCAAACCGCAAAAAACATCATTTGGCTATCTTGTCTATGCGAAATAGTAAATTTAAATTATATTCTAATAATAGATAACAGTAATAGAGTAAGATATGGTTATTTTCTTTAAAAACAATTCATGAGAAAAAATTTAAAAATAATTTATAGTACATTAAATGAACTTCAAAAATTAAATTGGAAGCAAATCGGACAATGCTATAATGATTAATTGTTCTATTTTCTTAACCCTGGTTATGTCCAAAACTTAAAAAGGATCATTTGAGTCATCTTGTATAACCTAAATATTAATTTTAAATTTAATTTGAATAATAGATAACCGTAATTGAGTGAGATATTACTATTTTTTTTAAACACAATATATCAAATTATTTGTAAAAATCATTTAGGGTTAATCAAATTATATCAAAAATTGAATTAAAATTAAATCGGAACAATCGCCAACCCTATTAGTTATTACATTTTCTTAATTCTGGTTGTGTTCAAGCAGCAAACAACATCATTTGACTATCTTGTATATGTGAAATAGTTAATTTAAATTATATTCGAATAATAGATATTAGTAATAGAGTGAGATATATTTATTTTTTTAGAAAACAATTCATAAGAAAAATTTTAAAAATAATTTACAGTACATCAAGTGAACTTCAAAAGTTAAATTGAAATCAAATCGGACAATGCTATGTGTCCATAGCATTGTCCTATTTCAAAAAACTTAAAAAGGATCAATTGAGTCATCTTGTATAACCTAAATATTAATTTTAAAATAAATTTGAATAGATAACCGTAATTGAGTGAGATATGACTATTTTTTCTAAACACAATATATCAAAATATTTTTAAAAATCATTTAGGGTTAATCAAATTATATCTAAAAATTTAATTAAAATTAAATCGGAACAATCGCCAACCCTATTAGTTATTACATTTTCTTAACTCTGGTTGTGTTCAAACCGCAAAAAACATCATTTGGCTATCTTGTCTATGCGAAATAGTAAATTTAAATTATATTCTAATAATAGATAACAGTAATAGAGTAAGATATGGTTATTTTCTTTAAAAACAATTCATGAGAAAAAATTTAAAAATAATTTATAGTACATTAAATGAACTTCAAAAATTAAATTGGAAGCAAATCGGACAATGCTATAATGATTAATTGTTCTATTTTCTTAACCCTGGTTATGTCCAAAACTTAAAAAGGATCATTTGAGACATCTTGTATAAGCTAAATATTAATTTTAAATAAATTTGAATAATAGATAACCGTAATTGAATGAGATATGACTATTTTTTTAAAATACAATACATAAAAAAATTTTAAATAATTATTTAAGGTTAAGCAAATTATATCTAAAAATTAAATTGAAATCATATCGGAACAATAGCAATAGGTAATAATAATCGATTTTCTCTATCCTGGTTATATCCAAAACATTAAAAGGATCATTTATGTCATGTTGTATAACCTAAATATTAATTTTAGAATAAATTTGAATAATAGATAACCGTAATTGAGTGAGATATGACTATTTTTTTTAAACACAATACATCAAAATATTTAAAAAAATTACTTAGGGTTAAACAAATTATATTTAAAAATTAAATTGAAATCATATCAGAACAATAGCTATAGATAATAGAAATCGATTTTCTTTATTCTGGTTATGTCCAAAACTTAAAAAGGATCATTTGAGTCATCTGGTATAACCTAAATATTAATTTTAAAATAAATTTGAATAAAAGATAACCCTAATTGAGTGAGATATGACTATTTTTTTTAAACACAATTCATCAAAATATTTTTAAAAGTCATTTATGGTTAATCAAATTATATCTAAAAATTAAATTAAAATTAAAACGGAACAATCTTTAACGCTATTAGTTATTATATTTTCTTAATTCTGGTTGTGTTCAAAACGTAAAAAACATCATTTGGCTATCTTGTATATGCGAATTAGTAAATTTAAATTCTATTCGAATAATAGATAACAGTAATAGAGTGAAATATAATTATTTTTTTAAAAAACAATTCATAAGAAAAATTTTAAAAATAATTTACAGTACATCAAATGAACTTCAAAAATTAAATTGGAATCAAATTGGACAATGCTATAATGATTAATTGTTCTATTTTCTTAACCCTGGTTATGTCCAAAACTTAAAAAGGATCATTTGGGTCATCTTGTGTAATCTAAATATGAATTTTAAAATATATTTGAATAATAGATAACCATAATTGAGCGAGATATGACTTTTTTCTTTAAACACAATACATCAAAATATTTTTAAAAATCATTTAGGGTTAATCAAATTATATCTAAAAATTAATTTAAAATTAAATCGGAACAATCGTAAACGCTATTAGTTATTATATTTTCTTAATTCTGGCTGTGTTCAAACCGGAAAAAACATCATTTGGCTATCTTGTATATGCGAAATAGTAAAAGTAAATTTTATTCGAATAATAAAAAACAGTAATAGAGTGAGATATAATTATTTTTTTAAAAAACAATTCATAAGAAAAATTTTAAAAATAATTTACAGTACATCAAATGAACTTCAAAAATTAAATTGGAATCAAATCGGACGATGCTATAATGATTAATTGTTCTATTTTCTTAACCCTGGTTATGTCCAAAACTTAAAAAGGATCATTTGAGTCATCTTGTATAACCTAAATATTAATTTTAAAATAAATTTGAATTAAAGATAATCGTAATTGAGTGAGATATGACTATTTTTTTAAAACATAATCCATAAAATTATTTTTTTAAATTATTTAGGGTTAATCAAATTATATCTAAAAATTTAATTAAAATTAAATCGGAACAATCGCCAACCCTATTAGTTATTACATTTTCTTAACTCTGGTTGTGTTCAAACCGCAAAAAACGTCATTTGGCTATCTTGTATATGCGAAATAGTAAATTTAAATTATATTAGAATAATAGATATTAGTAATAGAGTGAAAGATTTTAAAAATAATTTACAGTCCATCAAATAAACTTCAAAGATTAAATTGGAATCAAATCGGACAATGCTATAATGATTAATTGTTCTATTTTCTTAACCCTGGTTATGTCCAAAACTTAAAAAGGATCATTTGAGTCATCTTGTATATAGAATAGTAAATGTAAATTATATTTGAATAATACATAACTGTAATAGAGCGAGATATAATTATTTTTTTAAAGAACAATTCATTAGAAAAATTTTAAAAATAATTTACAGTACATCAAATGAACTTCAAAAATTAAATTGGAATCAAATCAGACAATGCTATAATGATTAATTGTTCTATTTTCTTAACCCTGGTTATGTCCAAAACTTAAAAAGGATCATTTGGGTCATCTCGTGTAATCTAAATATGAATTTTAAAATATATTTGAATAATAGATAACCGTAATTGCAATAGGTAATAGTAATCGATTTTCTCTATCCTGGTTATATCCAAAACTTAAAAAGGATCATTTGAGTCATCTTGTATAACCTAAATATTAATTTTAAAATAAATTTGAATAATAGATAACTCTAATTGAGTGAGATATGACTATTTTTTTTAAACACAATTCATCAAAATATTTTTAAAAGTCATTTAGGGTTAATCAAATTATATCTAAAAATTAAATTAAAATTAAAACGGAACAATCTTTAACGCTATAAGTTATTATATTTTCTTAATTCTGGTTGTGTTCAAACCGTAAAAAACATCATTTGGCTATCTTGTATATGCGAAATAGTAAAAGTAAATTATATTCGAATAACAAAAAACAGTAATAGAGTGAGATATAATTATTTTTTTAAAAAACAATTCATAAAACAAATTTTAAAAATAATTTACAGTACATCAAATGAACTTCAAAAATTAAATTGGAATCAAATTGGAAAATGCTATAATGATTAATTGTTCTATTTTCTTAACCCTGGTTATGTCCAAAACTTAAAAAGGATCATTTGGGTCATCTTGTGTAATCTAAATATGAATTTTAAAAGATATTTGAATAATAGATAACCGTAATTGAGCGAGATATGACTTTTTTCTTTAAACACAATACATCAAAATATTTTTAAAAATCATTTAGGGTTAATCAAATTATATCTAAAAATTAATTTAAAATTAAATCGGAACAATCGTAAACGCTATTAGTTATTATATTTTCTTAATTCTGGCTGTGTTCAAACCGGAAAAAACATCATTTGGCCATCTTGTATATGCGAAATAGTAAAAGTAAATTTTATTCGAATAATAAAAAACAGTAATGGAGTGAGATATAATTATTTTTTTAAAAAACAATTCATAAGAAAAATTTTAAAAATAATTTACAGTACATCAAATGAACTTCAAAAATTAAATTGGAATCAAATTGGACAATGCTATAATGATTAATTGTTCTATTTTCTTAACCCTGGTTATGTCCAAAACTTAAAAAGGATCATTTGGGTCATCTTGTGTAATCTAAATATGAATTTTAAAATATATTTGAATAATAGATAACCGTAATTGAGCGAGATATGACTTTTTTCTTTAAACACAATACATCAAAATATTTTTAAAAATCATTTAGGGTTAATCAAATTATATCTAAAAATTAATTTAAAATTAAATCGGAACAATCGTAAACGCTATTAGTTATTATATTTTCTTAATTCTGGCTGTGTTCAAACCGGAAAAAACATCATTTGGCTATCTTGTATATGCGAATTAGTAAAAGTAAATTTTGTTCGAATAATAAAAAACAGTAATGGAGTGAGATATAATTATTTTTTTAAAAAACAATTCATAAGAAAAATTTTAAAAATAATTTACAGTACATCAAATGAACTTCAAAAATTAAATTGGAATCAAATCGGACAATGCTATAATGATTAATTGTTCTATTTTCTTAACCCTGGTTATGTCCAAAACTTAAAAAGGATCATTTGAGTCATCTTGTATAACCTAAATATTAATTTTATAAATAAATTTGAATAATAGATAATCGTAATTGAGTGAGATATGACTATTTTTTTTAAACATAATCCATAAAATTATTTTTTTAAATTATTTAGGGTTAATCAAATTATATCTAAAAATTAATTTAAAATTAAATCGGAACAATCGTAAACGCTATTAGTTATTATATTTTCTTAATTTTGGCTGTGTTCAAACCGGAAAAAACATCATTTGGCTATCTTGTATATGCGAAATAGTAAAAGTAAATTTTATTCGAATAATAAAAAACAGTAATAGAGTGAGATATAATTATTTTTTTAAAAAACAATTCATAAGAAAAATTTTAAAAATAATTTACAGTACATCAAATGAACTTCAAAGATTAAATTGGAATCAAACCGGACAATGCTATTATTGATTAATTGTTCTATTTTCTTAACCCTGGTTATGTCCAAAACTTAAAAAGGATCATTTGAGTCATCTTGTATAACCTAAATATTAATTTTATAAATAAATTTGAATAATAGATAATCGTAATTGAGTGAGATATGACTATTTTTTTTAAACATAATCCATAAAATTATTTTTTTAAATTATTTAGGGTTAGTCAAATTATATCTGAAAATTTAATTAAAATTAAATCGGAACAATCGCCAACCCTATTAGTTATTATATATACAACTGCCTTTTGCCGACTTTGTATACAAGTGAATGTATATATATTTTATAGATTTTAAGGAAATGTGACCTAAACAATTTATAAAATTGTTAAGTTTTTTGTATGTTTTCTTGTATTTTTTATTTTTATATATTTGTATTTTTTGTTTTGTCTTTGTGTATATTTTGTTTGTATGATTTATTTAAATAATAGCTTTGTCAACAAAATTTTAAATTTTATGATAATAAAGCATTGATTGATTGATTGATTGATATTACATTTTCTTAATTCTGGTTGTGTTCAAACCGCAAAAAACGTAATTTGGCTATCTTGTATATGCGAAATAGTAAATTTAAATTATATTCGAATAATTTACAGTACATCAAATGAATGTGTTCAAACCGTAAAGAACATCATTTGGCTATCTTGTATATGCGAAAAATTAAATTTAAATCATATTCGAATAATAGATAACAGTAACAGAGTGAGATATAATTATTTTTTTAAAAAACAATTCAAATATTTTAAAAAATTACTTAGGGTTAAACAAATTATATCTAAAAATTAAATTGAAATCATATCAGAACAATAGCTATAGATAATAGAAATCGATTTTCTTTATTCTGGTTATGTCCAAAACTTAAAAAGGATCATTTGAGTCATCTGGTATAACCTAAATATTAATTTTAAAATAAATTTGAATTAAAGATAATCGTAATTGAGTGAGATATGACTATTTTTTTAAAACATAATCCATAAAATAATTTTTTTAAATTATTTAGGGTTAATCAAATTATATCTAAAAATTTAATTAAAATTAAATCGGAACAATAGCAATAGGTAATAGTAATCGATTTTCTCTATCCTGGTTATATCCAAAACATAAAAAGGATCATTTATGTCATGTTGTATAACCTAAATATTAATTTTAGAATAAATTTGAATAATAGATAACCGTAATTGAGTGAGATATGACTATTTTTTTTAAACACAATACATCAAAATATTTAAAAAAATTACTTAGGGTTAAACAAATTATATTTAAAAATTAAATTAAAATCATATCAGAACAATAGCTATAGATAATAGAAATCGATTTTCTTTATTCTGGTTATGTCCAAAACTTAAAAAGGATCATTTGAGTCATCTGGTATAACCTAAATATTAATTTTAAAATAAATTTGAATAAAAGATAACCCTAATTGAGTGAGATATGACTATTTTTTTTAAACACAATTCATCAAAATATTTTTAAAAGTCATTTATGGTTAATCAAATTATATCTAAAAATTAAATTAAAATTAAAACGGAACAATCTTTAACGCTATTAGTTATTATATTTTCTTAATTCTGGTTGTGTTCAAAACGTAAAAAACATCATTTGGCTATCTTGTATATGCGAAATAGTAAATTTAAATTCTATTCGAATAATAGATAACAGTAATAGAGTGAGATATAATTATTTTTTTAAAAAACAATTCATAAGAAAAATTTTAAAAATAATTTACTGTACATCAAATGAACTTCAAAAATTAAATTGGAATCACATGGGACAATGCTATAATGATTAATTGTTTTATTTTCTTAACCCTGGTTATGTCCAAAACTTAAAAAGGATCATTTGGGTCATCTTGTGTAATCTAAATATGAATTTTAAAATATATTTGAATAATAGATAACCGTAATTGAGTGAGATATGACTTTTTTCTTTAAACACAATACATCAAAATATTTTTAAAAATCATTTAGGGTTAATTAAATTATATCTAAAAATTAATTTAAAATTAAATCGGAACAATCGTTAACGCTATTAGTTATTATATTTTCCTAATTCTGGTTGTGTTCAAACCGTAAAAAACATCATTTGGCTATCTTGTATATGCGAAAGAGTAAAAGTAAATTATATTCGAATAACAAAAAACAGTAATAGAGTGAGATATAATTATTTTTTTAAAAAACAATTCATAAGAAAAATTTTAAAAATAATTTACAGTACATCAAATGAACTTCAAAAATTAAATTGGAATCAAATTGGACAATGCTATAATGATTAATTGTTCTATTTTCTTAACCCTGGTTATGTCCAAAACTTAAAAAGGATCATTTGAGTCATCTTGTATAACCTAAATATTAATTTTATAAATAAATTTGAATAATAGATAATCGTAATTGAGTGAGATATGACTATTTTTTTTAAACATAATCCATAAAATTATTTTTTTAAATTATTTAGGGTTAGTCAAATTATATCTGAAAATTTAATTAAAATTAAATCGGAACAATCGCCAACCCTATTAGTTATTATATATAAAACTGCCTTTTGCCGACTTTGTATACAAGTGAATGTATATATATTTTATAGATTTTAAGGAAATGTGACCTAAACAATTTATAAAATTGTTAAGTTTTTTGTATGTTTTGTTGTATTTTTTATTTTTATATATTTGTATTTTTTGTTATGTCTTTGTGTATATTTTGTTTGTATGATTTATTTAAATAATAGCTTTGTCAACAAAATTTTAAATTTTATGATAATAAAGCATTGATTGATTGATTGATTGATATTACATTTTCTTAACTCTGGTTGTGTTCAAACCGCAAAAAACGTAATTTGGCTATCTTGTATATGCGAAATAGTAAATTTAAATTATATTCGAATAATTTACAGTACATCAAATGAATGTGTTCAAACCGTAAAGAACATCATTTGGCTATCTTGTATATGCGAAAAATTAAATTTAAATCATATTCGAATAATAGATAACAGTAACAGAGTGAGATATAATTATTTTTTTAAAAAACAATTCAAATATTTTAAAAAATTACTTAGGGTTAAACAAATTATATCTAAAAATTAAATTGAAATCATATCAGAACAATAGCTATAGATAATAGAAATCGATTTTCTTTATTCTGGTTATGTCCAAAACTTAAAAAGGATAATTTGAGTCATCTGGTATAACCTAAATATTAATTTTAAAATAAATTTGAATTAAAGATAATCGTAATTGAGTGAGATATGACTATTTTTTTAAAACATAATCCATAAAATAATTTTTTTAAATTATTTAGGGTTAATCAAATTATATCTAAAAATTTAATTAAAATTAAATCGGAACAATAGCAATAGGTAATAGTAATCGATTTTCTCTATCCTGGTTATATCCAAAACATAAAAAGGATCATTTATGTCATGTTGTATAACCTAAATATTAATTTTAGAATAAATTTGAATAATAGATAACCGTAATTGAGTGAGATATGACTATTTTTTTAAAACACAATACATAAAAAAATTGAAATAATTACTTAGGGTTAAACAAATTATATCTAAAAATTAAATTGAAATCATATCAGAACAATAGCTATAGATAATAAAAATCGATTTTCTTTATTCTGGTTATGTCCAAAACTCAAAAAGGATCATTTGAGTCATCTTGTATAACCTAAATATTAATTTGAAAATAAATTTGAATAATAGATAACCTTAATTGAGTGTGATATGACTATTTTTTTAAAACACAATACATCAAAATATTTTTTAAAGTCATTTAGGGTTAATAAAATTATATCTAAAAATTAAATTAAAATTAAAACGGAACAAACTTTAACGCTATTAGTTATTATATTTTCTTAATTCTGGTTGTGTTCAAACCGTAAAAAACATCATTTGGCTATCTTGTATATGCGAAATAGTAAATTTAAATTCTATTCGAATAATAGATAACTGTAATAGAGTGAGATATAATTCTTTTTTTTTTTTAAAACAATTCATAAGAAAAATTTTAAAAATAATTTACAGTACATCAAATGAACTTTAAAGAATAAATTGGAATCAAATCGGACAATGCTATAATGATTAATTGTTCTACTTTCTTAACCCTGGTTATGTCCAAAACTTAAAGAGGATCATTTGAGTCATCTTGATAATCTAAATATTAATTTTTAATTATATTTGAATAATAGATAACCGTAATTGAGTGAGATATGAATATTTTTTTGAAACATATTACATAAAACTATTTTTAAAAATCATTTAATCAAATTATATCTGAAAATTGAATTTAAATTAAATCGGAACAATCGCCAACGCTATTAGTTATTACATTTTCTTAACTCTGGTTGTGTTCAATTCGCAAAAAACATCATTTGGCTATCTTGTATATGCGAAATAGTAAATTTAAATTATATTCGAATAATAGATATCAGTAATAGAGTGGGATAACCCAACCCAACCCAACCCAACCCAACCCAACCCAACCCTATTACTTATTACATTTTCTTAATTCTGGTTGTGTTCAAACCGCAAAAAACATCATTTGGCTATCTTGTATATGCGAAATAGTTAATTTAAATTATATTCGAATAATAGATATTAGTAATAGAGTGAGATATAATTATTTTTTTAAAAAACAATTCATAAGAAAAATTTTAAAAATAATTTAGTCCATCAAATGAACTTCAAAGATTAAATTGGAATCATATCGGACAATGCTATAATGATTAATTGTTCTATTTTCTTAACCCTGGTTATGTCCAAAACTTAAAAAGGATCATTTGAGTCATCTTGTATAA